>NW_020954267.1:569576-588558 GCF_900497805.2 Vombatus ursinus
AAGAAGAAGAAGAAGAAGAAGAAGAAGAAGAAGAAGAAGAAGAAGAAAGAGGAGGAGGAGGAGATCAGTAAATGCACCCTTAGCTAGAGAAAAGGGGGAAAAGTTTGCTCTTCTCCTAGCATACTCTGTGGGTGTAGGGTAGGAGAGAAGAAATCTTTGGATTCTACCCCACCCCACCCCAAAGCTGAGGGGTACCCTAAGGACCCTTTCTACTAGGATTTCTCCCTAGCCAGCAAAAAGACCAGATGCTAGTTTTCATTTCCTGGCCCCAGCCCCTTCCCCCTCCTGGCAGCCAGGCTGGGCTCCTCTCCTTTTAATGTGCCCATCTTCTGAGTCAGCACAAAAGCTCCCTATTCTCTTCCAGTGATATCCTGCCCCCTCTCCTTCCAGTCAACATTTCTTTAGCCTTAATCCCTTAAACCTCCCTTGAAACAGCGTCAAAGCAATAAAGAGCTAGTTCTTGGTTATGGTTTCTCTCACTGGCTTTGTTCTCCCTAAACCTGCTCTCAGATTGCAGTCCAGAAGGTCTTTGTGTGAGAGGAGGCTCATCGCATTCATGCTAATGAGATCACCTACGATAAAAACTCAGGGCAGAGATCTTGCCAGGTAGGGTGTTGGGTCACAGGACTGACTGTCTGGGAGCTTCCTGGGAAGGGAAGCTAGACCCTGAATTAAAAAAGGGCGCTTTCCAACTCTGATTTCCTCTGGGCATGAAATAAAAATCTTTGGATCACAGTTGAAAGGACCTCAGAGATCATTCTAATTCACCTCCCCGTTTCCAGATTGACGGTCTCCTCTGTTAACCAATCCATTTAATTAACCAATTATTGTGTTAACCAATCACAGAAAAAAAAAATTGAGGCCATTAGCCATGAATTCTCTCTTCTGCCCCCTACATCATCTGTCACTCAGATGCCTTCCACCATTATCTCCTCTTTTACCTCTAACTCACATGATGAAGTGGCCTTACTCCTTATCAAGGCTAACTCTACTTGTTCAAATGATCCCATCCTATCCCATATCCCCCAATAGATTGTCCCCTCTGTCATCCCCACTTTATCACTTCTTTTTACTCTCTCCCTCTCTACTGGCTCAGATTGCAGTCCAGAAGGTCCATTTAGCATCTACACTAAGACCATCCAGTGATGTGGGAAACCAACAATCTCAAACCCATTCCACTTTTAAAGCATCCAAAGGAAGAAGCATGTGTGGAAGAAGAGAAGGTGAGGCCTTGAAAGCAAATCACTCTTCTTACATCTGCCAAATGCTGGAGTATCAACCTAAGGGAGACAATGACCTTTAATGTTGAACCCTCAAAATTCTTCCCCAGATGCTTCCCTCGTTTCAAGTTGTCAGTAACCATTTATCAAGTACCTGCTATGTGTTAGTCACTGGGCTAAGCACTAGAGATATAATGAAAGATAAAAAACAATCCCTTTCCTCAAAGAACACACAGTCTAATGGGGAGAGACAACATACAAACACCTGTATATAAACAAGCTGTGGCTAAATTGGAAATAGTTAACAGATGGCACTAATAGTAAGTAAGATGGGAAAAAGCTTCTAGCAGAAGGTGAGATTTTGGCTGGGATTTGAAGGAAGCCAGAGAGGGTAGGAGATGAAGATGAGGAGGAAGAACATTCCAGGTGTGAGAGAGTTAGTGAAAGGCATGGATTTGGGAAATAGTCTCTTCTGTGAGGAGCAGAAAGGAGGCAAGTGTCACTGGATGAAAGAGTTTGTGGAGGAGAGTAAGGTTTAAGAAGACTAGAAAGGTGAGAAAGGGCCAGATATGAAGAGCTTTCAAAGTCAAGCACCTACTATGTGCCAGACACT
Source organism: Vombatus ursinus (assembly GCF_900497805.2). Lineage (NCBI taxonomy): Eukaryota > Metazoa > Chordata > Mammalia > Diprotodontia > Vombatidae > Vombatus > Vombatus ursinus. The sequence goes on from NW_020954267.1 coordinate 571,410, forward strand.
ATGCTAAGCACTAGAGATACAAAAAAAGAGACAAAAGACTGTCCCTGCCCTCTGGGAGCTTACAATCTAATGGGGGAGACAACATACAAACAAATATATACAAACAAGCTAAATGCAGGCTGAATAGGAAATAATTAACAGAAAGAAGGCACTAAAATTAAGTGGTGTTGGGAAAGGCTTACAGTAAAAGAGTAAAAGATAGGTTAATTGGTACTTAAAGGAAGCCAGGGAAGTCAGTGGGTGGAGAGGAAGAGGGAGAGCATTATTCTAGGCATGAGGAGTAGCTAGAAAAAAATGCCCAGAGCTGAGCCGTGGAGTATCTTCTTTGTGGAACAGCTAGGAGGCCAGTGTCACTGGATCAAAGAATATGTTTCAGGGAGTAAGATTTAAGAAGACAGCAAAGGTAGGAGGGGCCAGGTTATGAAGGGCTTTGAATGATAAACAGAGAGTTTTGTATTTGCTCCTGGAGGCAATAGGGAACCACTGGAGTTTATTGGGTAGACATGATAGGACTTGTGTTTTAGGAAAATCATTTGGTGGCTGAATGGAGTTGGGGGAGACTTGAGGCAGGCAGACCCACCAACAGCTATTACAACAGTCCAGACACAAGGTGATGAGGATCTTTACCAGGGTGGGAATGTCAGAGGAAGGAAGAGGGCATATTCAAGGGATGTTGCAAAGGTGAAATCAACTGACCTTGGCAATAGCTTGGATGTGGGTGGGTGGGGGAGATAATGAGGACTCAAAGATGACTTCTAGATTAGAGCCTGGAGGACTGGGAGGATGGAGTTGTTCTCTATGGTAATAAGGAAGGTAGGAAGGAGAGTTTAAGGGGAAAGATAACTAAGTTCTGTTTTGGACATACTGAATTTAGGATGTCTACTCAACATCCAACTTGAGATATCTGAAAGGCATTTGGAGATGAGAGATTGGAGGTCAACAGATTGGGACAGGAAAAGTAGATTTAAGAATCTTCAGCATAAAGATGGTAAATAAATCCATGGGAGCTGATGAAATCACTAAGTGAAGTAATATAGAAGGAGAAGAGGACAGAAACCTGAGAGACACCTCAGGGTTAGAGGTTAGAATGTATGATCTGAATGAGGATCCAGCAAAGGAGACAGAGAAGGAGTGGCTAGATAGGTAGGAGAATGAGGAGAGAGTGGTGTCCTGAAAACCTAGAGAAAAGAGAGTGTTGAGGTGGAGAAAGTGATCAACTTTTAAGTGTCAAAGGCTACAGAGAAGTCAAGGAGAATGAGGACTGAGAAAGGGCCATTGGATTTGGTAACCAAGAGATCATTAGTAACTTTGGAGAGAGAAGCTGTGGTGGAATGTCAAGCTAGGGAGCTGGACTATAAAGGATTAAGAAGAGAGTGAGAGGAGAGAAAGTGGAGACACCTATTATAGGCAGTCTTTTAGAGGAGTTTAGATATAAAGGGCAGAAGAGATATAGGGTGATAAACATCATGGATGGGAGGATCAAGTGAGAGGTTTTTTCAGGATAGAGACCTGGGTTTGTTTGTAGGCAGTAGGAAATGAGCCAGTAGAGAGGGAGAGAGTAAAAAGAAGTGATAAAGTGGGGATGACAGAGGGGACAATCTATTGGAAGATATGGGATAGGATGGGATCATTTGAACAAGTAGAGTTAGCCTTGATAAGGAGTAAGGCCACTTCATCATGTGAGTTAGAGGTAAAAGAGGAAATAACGGTGGAAGGCATCTGAGTGACAGATGATGTAAGGGCAGAAGAGAGAATTCATGGCTAATGGCTTCAAATTTTTTTTTCTGTGAAATATGAGGTAAGGTTCTAAAATCAAAGGAGGTGGGGGATGGAGAAGGAGGGTCATGGGAGGTTTGAGGAGGGATGAAAATATTTAGAAGAGCCACTTCAGAAAGTGGGATAGTGAGGTGATATGTAATGTTTAGCAGGATTGCCTAGAAGTAGTAAGGGCCCAGTTGAGTTTGTATAACAAATCTGTTGTGGACCCAGTCGGAACAGTTGAGTGGTTTTCTCCATTTTCATTCAGCAGCTTATATGTAGGAGTGAAGGCAGTGAATGGTGAGAGTCATCTAAGATTGAGGCTTGGCAAAGTGTTATCAGTGATATGATAAGAAGACTAGGGATTCAAGAGAGGAGGAAAGGGTAGAGTTGAATTGGTTCACCAAGGGGTCAAGATGGGGGAAAGAGGAGTGAGTGGTTAGTGCAAGGGAGATAGCTTGGGAGATAATTGAAGGGTCAAGGTATTGGAGATCACAGTGTGGATAAAGAGTAGGATTTTGCAAGGGAAGGCAGAGGAAGAGGCGAAAAGTCAATAGATTATGGTTGGATAAAGGAATTTCAGAATTCTTGAACATGGATGTGGTACATTTGTGGGTGATGGCAAGATCAGAAAGATGTCATCATCTTTGTGTGTGGCTGAGGGAAGGTAGAGGAATAGGTCTTGGGAGGTGAGAAGGTTGAGGAACTGAGTGGTTAGGGTGTTTAAGGGAGGGATATATGTTGAGGTTCCCTAGTATGAGGTCAGAAGTTGGGGAGGAGAGAAAAATTGTAAGCCAAGTTCAGAACTCATTGAGGAAGGAAGGAGGGAGGGACCTGAAGGTCTGTAGGCAATAACTACCAAGATTTTGAATGAGTGATAGGTATGAATAGCATGAACCTCAAAGGAAGGGAGGTTACTGGGTGATGGAAGTAGGGGGAGCAACGGGGAAGTAGTAATGGTAAGGAATACCCAAACTTCTTCCTCAACCAATGAACTGAGGAGAATGAATGAAGTAAGTACTAGAAAGGATGATGGGGGGCTGTGTCATCATGAAAATTCAGGTTTCAGTGATTGCTAGTAGATGAAAAGAATGGGAGAGGAAAAGATTTGGGATGAAGTGAAGTTGGTTGTCTATGGAACAGGTATTCCAGAGGGCACAGTGGAAGAGCTGGGTGGTATTTGGTTGAAACTTTGGGATGGGAGGGTTGAGCAGGATGAGAAAAAGGAATTGGGTGGTGGGGACAGAGAAAGGGACTTGAGTGATCATCCACAGGGGTTCAGAATCACTCGGATGTGAAGGGCATTACCAGGTGTGAGAATATTCATCACTGAGTGGAGGGCATCACTCCCCTTCCCAATGGGGGTTAGAAATTGGGCTTGACGCAAGGATAGTATGAAATGAGAGGCACACAGTCAGATGGTCAGATAGGAGGTACCAACTTCATTACCCCCTTTCTTCCAAAGGCTAGAGATTAGACAGGAAAAGGATGCAGCGGGAGATGAAAGTCAAACCTATCTTGGTAGGGTTTAACACTTCCTCTGAGGGTATTTTCTTCTTTGACTCCCATAAGGCTTCAACTAGATTTTCTTGGAGTTGCCCCAGAAGCTCCTAAATACTTTTCCATCTTTTTTATGTCTTTAAAATGACCACTCTCTTCAAAGATTCAATAGTGGGTTATGTATAAACTTTTTCTCCAGAATTTTTCTTTTGAGGGCTACTCTCAGGCAGAGGTTTTCAAATGACCAATTTATCCATTCCCAGGTAGTTCCAGCTATCAATCAGAGCTGTCCAAAGTCCTCAACAAGAAGAGGGCTGTCCTCTAAAAGGTCCTTAGCAAAGGGCAGCCAATCACCTGGCTGAGCTCTTACTGAGCCACCAGGGGAGTGGTCCTGGCACCTCTGCCATTGCTTCTAGGAGTCCTCACTCTGGCTGCCCAGAAACATCAGCTCTGGAAGAGGATTTTATATTTGATTGTGGAAGCAATAGGGGATCACTGGAGTTTCTTGAATAGGCAAATGACATGGTCAGACCTGCTTTTTAGGATGATGAATTTGACAACTGAGTGGAGAATGAACTTTTTTTTTAATCTCTCTGGCTGTCACCAATTCCCTCTCCATCACCCCCATGAGAACATAAATGTTTCCCCCTTTGTTTTCAAGGATGGGTGTCCTTAAAACCTCTTTCTCTTAAATTCATAAAATCATCAATCTAGATGATTTTTCAAATAAGGAAACTGGGGCTGAGAGATATCAAGTTACTTGCCAAAGATCATATAAATGGTAAGTGGCAGAGCCTAGAATTTGAATCAGGACCCATAACTCCAAGTTCAGCGGGAAAATACATGGCTCTTTTCATAGCACCATACTGTCACTCAGCTGAGATGTAATTATGATTTAAAAGTCTCACTGGGAAATTAAGGTGGGAAATGAAAGTGAATGAATGAATGAAGCATTTATTAAATACTTGCCATATATAAAGCACTACGCTAAGCATGGACAGAAAAATTGAAAAATAAGACAGCCTCTGTTCTTATGGAGCTCACATTCTAATGAGAAAGACAGCAAACTCATAGGGAAGGTTTTAGCTGCAAGACATATGGAAAGGTCCCATGGTGCTTAGAGTGCAGCAGTAAAACAGATGGACAGGTCTCTTCTTTAATAACATTTCTTTTTCTTTTTCAAAAAACTTTTCTTATTTTAAACTTAAATACAAAGTGAAGAAAGGAAAAAAAAAAGACATTGCCAGGTACACAGCAGACCATAAGAGAGGATTCAACATAAAACAAGAAATTTCCATTTCGAGAAAACCTATATAATAAATACTACATATTGTTTTCAAAGCTGCCCAGCTTTTCTTTGTTTTCTTGTTGGTTTTCTTTTGTTCTCTGCTGTGTGCACTTTTTACTTTATTTTTTTCTCCTCCCTCACCCACCCTGAAGAAGGCTACAATTAAGTATTGATACACACACACACACACACACACACACACAGAAATATCTATAAACACACATATATACACATATACACTCATACACATAGCTATAAGACCATACTATGATTATTTCCACCTGTCATCTGTTTCTCTGAAGGTAGATAGCATCTTCCTTCATAGGTCCTAGTCTTTCCTTGTTTTTCTAAATCAACCAGCTCATCATTTCCTGTACCACCACAGTATTCCAGCTCAATCACATCCTATCTGAGAGATTGTGTATGAAAGTTTCCCCCCAATTTTCTTCATTCCTTCTATTCTTGACTACATAGGTTTTATTTATACAAGAAACTTTTAAGTTAAAATAATCAAAATTATCCTTTTTACACCTCAACAATACTCTCCCTTATAACATAGCTTAAGGTCTGATACTGCTGAATCTACTTCCTTTACATCTTTTTTCCTGGTGTCTTTAAAGTTTCTGACCTTTTGGTCTTCCACATGAACTCTGTTATTATTTTTTTCTAACTCGGTAAAATATTTTTAGTAATTTAATTGGAATGACATTGAATAAATAAATTAGGTAAAATTGTCATTTAAAAATTATATTGGCTTTACCTACCCACGAACAATAAATATCACTTCAATTACTTAGATCTGGTTCTTTTGTATAATAAGTGTTTTATGTTTACATTCATATAGTTCATGTTTCTGTTTTGGCAGGTAGACACTCAGGTACTTTAAGCCATCTAGGTATTTTAAATGGTCTAAAATAATGTTGAATAATATTTATGAGACATAGTGTAGTTTCTCTATTTTTCACTTTTGATTAAATCTATTTTAACTTTAACTTTGTCTGAATCATGATGACTATCCCTGCTTTTTTTATACAATAAATTATTTTATCTTTGTGTGTCTCTCATTTTTATAATGTTTCCTGAAAGTGACATATTATTGGATTCAAAATTTTAATCTGCAATCTATTTCCATTTTATGGGTAAATTTGTCCCATTCACATTCTAAGCTACAATTACTTGTGTGTTTTCCTCCTTCCTATTTTTCCTCACTATCCTTCTCACCCTATTTACCCTATCTCTCCTCACTCCTCTGCTTTATTTCTACCCACTACCTTGCCCTCCTATTCCTTAACCTACCCACCCTTCTAAAAGTCTCTCCCTTATCCTCTCCCCCCCATCCTATCCCCTTGCCCTCTTATTTCTTTTCAAATTTAGAAGACTTTTATACCCTTCTAAATATAGATATTGCTCCCTCTTTAACCCATTCCTGATAAGAGTAAGGTTCCAGGATTCCCCTCCCCTCTACAACCTTCTTCTGTATCAATTTCTCCTCTTCTACCTCATTTGTATGAGATAATTACTCCTCTTTATCTCTCCCTACATAGTTTTATTTTTTTTAGAATCACCCCATCATACTCAGCTCAGCCCAAGCCTGTCTTTCAAACTACCCAAATGATGATGACAACCATAAGAGTACTGCTAATATTTTCACATACACGAAGTAAACAATTTGACCTTATTGAGTCTCATATAATTGGTCTTTAACATTACCTTATATTTTTCCTGGATATTATATGTTGAATTTTCCCTTAAGTTCTGGGTTTTTTTTTTGTCACAAAAATCTGAAAGTCTTTCAGTTAGTTAAATGCCCGGTTTTTTTCCCCATTCAGGATGATACTTAACTTTGCTAGGTAAGTAATCCTTGGTCATAACCCCAGTTCTTTGCTCCATGGAATATAGTATCCAAGACCTTCAGTGTAAGTAGCTGCTAGGTCTTGTGTAATTCTTATTGTAGGTCCATGATACTTAAATTGCTTTTTTTTTCTTGTTGCTTCCAACATTTTGTCCTTAAGCTGGGGATTTTGAAACTTGGCTATGATATTCTTGTAAGTTTTCCTCCTGGGATCTCTTTCAGGTGGTGATTGGTAGATTTTTTCTATTTTTGTTTTACCTTCTTGTTCTAGAACTTCAGGGCAATTTTCCTTGGTAATTTCTTGTGATATTGTATCAAGATTCTTTTTTGTTGTATTTTTCAGGTAGTCCAACTATTCTTATATTATTTCTCCTCGATCTATTTTCCAGATCAGTTGTTTTTCTGATGAGATGTTTCACTTTGCTTTCTATTTTTTCATTCTTTTGATTTTGTTTTATGGTTTCTTGTTGTCTTAAAATGTCATTAGCTACCCCTTGCTCAATTCTAACTTTCAAGGAATTATTTTCTTCCTTAAGTTTTTGATTCTCTATTTCAAGTTGGTTGGTTTTCTTTTCATAATTTTCTTGTATTGCTCTTATTTTTTTTTCTAATTTTTCCTCAATCTCTCTTATTTGATTTTTAAAGTCCTTTTTAATTTCTTCCAAGAACTCTTTTTGTGCTTAGGACCATTTAATGTTTCTCATTGAAAAAGGAGTGGCTTTTTAAGCTCCATTATCTTCCTCTGAATATGAACCCAGATCTTTTCTATCACCATCCTATCTATGGTTGGGTTATTTCTCCTTTGCTTACTTATTTTCATTTATTTATTTATTTGTTTTTAGCAGCTGTTAGTGTAATCAAGTTGTAGTTCCAAGGTATGGGGAATGATGCCCCAAGTCTCAGGTCCTTCTTACTGTTATTTTCTGAGGTCTGTCACAGGGCCCAACCTTGGGCTTTCTTTTCCACTCCTAAACCATGACTAGGGCCCCCAGTCACACTGTCCTGCAAATGATTTTGCTCCTTGCCATCCCTCCGGTGGCTGCAAACTATAGCTTCCTCTCTGCCCATGAACTGAAACCAGGGACTCTGCTCTCCTGCAAGTGCCCACAGCTAACAGGGTTCCCACCCTTCACTATTGCCCTCACCCAGGTGTATGCTAGCTCCTTCTCCCTACAGCCACAGCCCAGGACATCTGGTCAGCACACTTGTACTTGGTGTCCCTTGACAGTGGAAAGTCCTTCAGTCTTCTTCTACTCAGCCATCAGACCCCCACACTGTCTGCAAAATGAAAGTTTTTAGCCTCTCAACCCAGCTGCCCCCAGGGCTTGTTGTTTGTTGATTCTGCAGAGTCCACCTGGAGGCGTTTACACTTCACTCAGGCTGAACCTCTAACCCTGGAGGTTGGGTCTTTCCTGGGATCTTCTCAAATTGTCTTAGGAAGACAACTGATTTACCCTGTGTTTATTTCTGCTGCTCTGAGGCAATGTTCTGTCATTTTTGTGGAGGAAATTTGAAGAGCCAAAAGTTTTCTGACCTGCTCCACCATCTTCCCAGAATCCTCTCCAATGACATTTTCACTTATAAAATTATATCAGTTTCTGATAATGCATCATTTAATAGAGCCAAGGGCTTTGGCAACAAGAACTTTCTTTTCTGGCTCATCTGTAGGTGTAGCACTTGTAGGAATAGTGACCAGGCGGCATCTCCACCAGGGTTGCTTCCCAGGAGGATGACTGAGGGCACTGGGCTAGAAGCATTGCTGCTCCCAAGGTTATTGTGTTCAGGGTGCTAGGCTATCTCCATCAGGAGTTGGTGGTTAAGTTATTGCTGGTTTGACTTAACCAGGACACGACTCTTCCTATCTCTTCCTCAGGGTGTCTTGCTGCTTCATCTTGGCTGGCTTACCTGCCCTGTGTGCAGCATCTGGTTGGCAGCTGGTAGGGATGGTTGGTTCCCTCTCCACAAGAGTTGCTTTCCTTGAGTATGGGTATGAAGGCTGGGTTGGGAGCTTATGTTCCTGTTGGTGGCAGTTGGTCAGTGGTTGCCACTGGTGGTGGTAAAGAAGATGGACCCATAACATCATACAGAAGAGTACACTCACCAAAACTTAAAAGTGTTCTTTATTTAAATCTAGTCTAAGAGATTTTAGTTTTGCCCCTGACCATTGAAATTCCTTGGTAAGTAATCTGGAATATTTTTTCGTATTAGAAAAATTAGTCTGATTGTTCCTTGGGAGTCTCTGTCCAGCATTCAGGACTGCTGAATCTTTTCCCTCCCACCATGTTCTGGCTACTGGCCACACTATGCCTCCAGAGAATGAGTCAACCCATTTTGAGAGCAAAGCAATACTGGATGAATACAATGGCCATTTCATAGCCAGTTCCCCAAGTTCCCAAGCTGATAAATCATTCGCGTGGTAGTACATTCCTACATGGTAGTACATGTGGCTAGAATTCCATTGTGACTTCTTTTTTTAAAGCAATATCTCAGTTTTACATTAATTTATTCATTAACATTAAACACTCATTACATGGAAGGAAGGAAATAAGCATTTATTAAGCACTTACTATGTGCCAGTCACTGTGCTAAGAACTTTATTAATATTATCTCATTTGAGCCTCACAACAACGCTGTAAGGTAAGTGCTGTTATGATCCTCATTTTACAGTTGAGGAAACAGAAGCAGGTAGAGAGAGGTTAAGTGATTGGCTTAGCCTCACACAGCTAGTGATAGTCTTCCTGATTCCAAGCTCAACTTTTTTGCCTGGACAGGTTACTTAACATCTGTTTGCCTCAGTTTCTTCATCTGTAAAATAGGCATGATAATAATACCTATCTCCCAGAGTTGTTGAGGCTCACATGAGATAATATTTTTAAGCATTTAGCACAGTGGCTGGCACATAGTCAGTGCTATATAAATATCAGCTGCTGCTTCTGCTGCTATTACTACTACTACTACTACTACTACTACCACTACTACTACTACTTCCACTGTACCAGCTAGCTGCCTCCAGTTGCAAGGTAGTAAAGCAGAAGTGGGGTACAATAGATAGAGAGCTGGCCTTGAGACTAGAAGACCTGAGTTCAAGCCCTGCCTCTGATTTATTCTGGCTATATGAGCCTAGGCAAATCACTTTAACTCTCAACGGCCTCAGTTAACTCTTAAGAATGAGAACAATTGCTGATCTCCTCAGTAATGGGAGTTTCCTTATGGAAGTTCCCCATATCAATGAAACCACAGGTTTGGACTCCCCCCACACTCTCCTTTGGAACTGTGAATGTAAGGATAAAACGAAAAATGGTCTTTTACCTAAAGTAGCCTAGGGGAGGGGGGAAGAGGCAGGAAATAATACTGACACAGATTAGTATAAACAAGAATATTCCTAGAGGAAGAGATGGGTGCTTAAAATGGAATGCAGTATTTACACAGATTAGTAAATACAAGATAATTTAAAGAGGGAGAGAATACTGACTAACAACTAGGGAGATCAAGAAAGGCTTCCTATAGGAGGGGGCTTGAAGGAACATAAATATTTTAAGATGCAGAGATGAGGAGAAATATAATGCAGGACCATGGAATAGCCAACCAAAGATGTGGAGGTGGGAGATGGAGTGCTGTATTAGAGGAACAGAAAGTATATGAAGGGGAGCAATGTGAAATAAGTCTTGAAAAGAGGTAAGGCTATAGGGCTCTGAGGAGTTTGTATCTTTTCATAGAGGCGAGAGGGAGGCACTTAAGATTCTTGAAAGTGGGAATAAAATGGCCATGCCTGTGTTTTAGGAAGATCATTTTAGTAGCTCCATAGACTAGAAGCAAGGAGATATTAGGAAACTATCTTCCCCAGGAAGCAGCCTTCCCAACAGTGACCTTGTGATGTCTTTCCCAATAGAGGTTGATCAGTCAATCCATCAATAAGCCAATCAATAATCCAATCACTTAGCCAATCCATCAATAAGCATTTATTAAAAGCCTGCTATGTATTAGGCATTATTCTATGCAGAGACAAAAATTGAGATCTCTGCCCTCAAGAAGTTTATTTCTGGAAGATGGTGGAGTAAGAAGTAAGTCACTCTCACCCTCCCTTATTGACCTCTGAAAACCCAGAAAATATCACCCCAGAAAACAGTCTTGTATCCACTGAGCCCACAGAAAGACTTGTAGGCCAGGAAGCTTGGAGATTAATGGGAAAGGTCCCTCTTACTCTGGGGGAGGGGGATCAGTACAGAATGGGAGGTGTCCCAGAAAACCAGTGGCAAGCCCCAACTCAGCAAACCAGGGGGAGATCCTGAGCTCCAGGATGGTAGATCAGGCAAATGCTAGCACCAGGACACCCTGTCCCCCACCCCAGTGCTTCAGCACAGGCAGGGGAGCTGGTAAACACCAGCTTGGAAAACCACCATGTGCACAGGCATTCTCCAGCAGCCAAATCTCCCAGTGCTTCAGCACAATTCCAGACTGGCAGACATCCTCCAGCAGCCAAACATTTGAGTGCTTAAAGAAGCCTGGGTGAGTAGGCATGTTCCAGGGGCCAGACTCCCCACCCTGACCCCAAGAGCTCCAGTGTAGCTGATTCCAGCCCAACACCAGGTAAGCTGCTAGACCCCTACAGCTTCCAGCTGCCAGTACTTGAGGCCCCAACACACAAAGCCAGTGACCACATCCCAGGCTCCCAGGACAAGAAGCCTGAGTCAGTGCTCCTGCACTGCAACGGGAGAGCTCAACTTTAAAAGCCAAGAAATAGGCAAACACTATGAACAGAAAGCAGAAACAAACAACCATAGATTCTTATTATGGGGGGCAGGGAAGATCAAGGCACAAACTCAGAAGAGGAAAACACTGTCAATATACCCACATCTGAAACCTCAAAGGGGAATATGAACTGGTCTCAAGCCCAAAAAACCTTCTTGGAAGGGCTCGAGAAGGATTTTTAAAATCAAATAAGAAAGGTAGAAGAAAAATTGGGAAAAGAAATGAGAGGTATGCAAGAGAGAGTCAATAGCTTGGAAAAGGAAGGACAAAAATGGATTGTAGAAAATAAATCCTTAAAAAATACAATTGGCCAAATGGGAAAAAAATACACTGAAGAAATAAACTCCTTAAAAAGTAGAATTGGTGAAATGGAAAAAGAGGTACAAAATCTAATAGAAAGAAATAATTCATTAAAAATTAGAATGGGGCAAGTAGAAGCTAATGACTCTATGAGATATCAAGAATCAGTCAAACAGAAAGAAAAGAAGGAAAAAATAGAAGAAAACATAAAATACCTCATTGGTAAAACAGCTGGCCTGGAAAATAGATCCAGGAGAGACAATTTAAAATTATTGGTCTACCTGAAAAACCATGATTAAAAAAAAAAAGAGCCTGGACAGCATTTTTCAGGAAATCATCAAGGAAAACTGCCCTGAGGTCTATTTACCAGAAGGTAAAATAGTCTTCAAAAGAATACATTGATCACCTCCTGAAAGAGATCCCAAATTGAAAATGTCAAGGAATATTGTAGCCAAATTCCAAAATTACTAAGTCAAAGAGAAAATACTGCAAGCAGCCAGAAAGAAACAATTTAAATATCAGGGAACTACAGTCAGGATTACACAGGACCTTGCAGCTTCTACCTTAAAAGATCAGAGAGTGTGAAATATGATATTCCATGAGGCAAAGGAGCTTGAATTACAACCAAGGATCAACTACCCAGTGAAACTGAGCATAATCTTTCAGGGACATTCAATGAAATAGGGAACTTCCAAGCCTTCCTGATGAAAAGACCAAAGCTCAGCAGAAAATTTGATCTTCAAATACAAGACTTGAGAAGCATAAATAGGAAAGAAAAAACAAGAACAATGTGTTATTAATAAGGGCAAACTGTTTACATCCCTCCAGGGGAAGATGACACTTGTAACTCTTGAAACTGTATCATTATTATGGGATTTAAAAGGGATATACGTAGACAGAGGGTGTTGACTTTGATGTGATGATAAAAAATCTAATTAAAAGGAATTGTTCTGGGAGAAGAGGAAAAGAGGAGGCAGACAAGAGTAAATTACATCACATGAAAAGGCACAAAAACCTATTACAGTAGAGGGAAAGAAGGGAGGGAGATGAGCATTGTTTGAAACTTACTCTCATCAGATTTGACTCAAAGAGGGAATATTATAATCAGTTAGGTATAGAAATCTAACTTACCCTATAGGAAGTAGGAGGGGAATTGGGAAAGAAAAGGGAGTGGGATGATAGAAGGGAGGGCAGACTGAGGGAGGCAGTAGTCAAAAGCAAAACTCTCATGAGGAGGGAAAGGGAGAAAGGAGAGAGAAAAGCATAAACAGGGAGAGGAAATAGGATGGAGAAAAGGACACAGATAGTAATCGTAACTGTGAATGTGAATGAGATGAACTCTCCCATAAAATGGAAGTGGATAGTAAAGTGGACTAAGAACCACAGTCCTACAATATTTTATTTAAAAACCTGAAAAGACTTATACGAACTGATGCTGAGTGAAATGAGTAGAACCAGGAGAATATTATACACAGTAACAGCCACATGTGTGATGACTGACTTTGATAGACCTAGGTTTTCTCAGCAATGCAAGGATCTTAGACAACTCCAAAATATTCACGATGGAAAATGCTATCCACATCCAGAGAAAGAACTTTGGAGTCTGAATACAGATGGAAGCATATTATTTGCTCTCCTTTTCTTTTGTTGTTTTGTTTTTTTTTCTTCTTTCTTGTGGTTCCTTCCATTATTTCTAATTCTTCTTTACATCATGACTCAAGTGAAAATATGTTTAATATGAATGTATAAGTAGAGCCTATATCAGATTACATGTCATCTTGGGGAGGAGGGAGGACAGAGGGGGGAGAAAATTTAAAACTCAGACTCTTGTGGAAGTGAATGTTGAAAACTAAAAATAAATTAATTATTTAAAAAAAGAAGAAGAAATTTACTTCTGGATATCTCTTTTCATGTGAGTAAATATCAAGGTCTTTCTTGACTTAGCCCCTCCCTAACTTCTACCATGGCGGGAATGAGGGCATATTTAAAGATGCCTTCCTCAGGTACCCAAACTTCTCCTTACAGCTTCTTGATTGCAGGTAGCATTGGGAAGGAGTCCTTCAGGTTCTGGATCAGGAAAAGCTATTCTTCTTGTTCCATGATGATTATCTCTCCCCTTCTCTTTTCCCCATTTTAGGCTTAAATTTAGAAGGCTACAGCTGATTTTAACTCCCTGACAGGCCAGCTACATATGAGACTACCAGGAAAAAATGGTACTTACTTTAAGCTTTCCATCTGATGTCAGCACCTAGCACAGTGCTTGGCATGTGATAGGTATTTAATAAATGTTCATTACACTTGACTGACAGAAGGGACCTTTAGAAATAAGTAGAGGGGAGGGGAAGCTAGGTGGTACAGTGGATAGAGCACTGGCCTTGGAGTCAGGAGGACCTGAGTTCAAATCTGGCATCAGACACTTGATACTAGCTATGTGACCCTGGGCAAGTCATTTAACTCTGATTGCCTCACCAAAAAGCAAAAAAAAAAAAAAAAGAATAAAGAAATAAGTAGAGGGGACAAAGCATCATACTCTGCACTCATCTATGGGTATCATTCTGCATTTCTTCTGTCTCTTGACTTTTTCAATTGATTGATCCCTGGGACTAAGTTACCATCCTAAGGCATCATTCAATTTATCTTTGTGGAAAAAATTCTACCAGATTCTACCCCCCCACCTTACCTAAATTTAACATTCCCACTTAGGCTATGTCTCTAAGACATCCAAACATTCAGCTGTAAGACAACTACAACGATGATGATGATGATGACAGTGGTCATCTATCATCTCATCAAAAAAGAAGAAAAAGGAGATAAATAACAATAATGCCAAAGCTCACATAAGTATTATAGAGCACTTCAAGGTTTGTAAAGCACCTTCATCCCAAGAAACTTGCAAAGTAGGTAACTGTTATCCCCATTTCAGAGATGAGGTAACTGAGGCCCTGAGTGGTTAAGTAACCTGACCAGCAATTAAAGTCAGAAGCAAGAGATAAACTCATTTCCTGATTTCAATGCATAATGAAACACTGAATGCATCCTAGAGTGGTTGGTGTTGTTTATTTTACAATGCAGTTCTAAAGTCTGATGGAAGAATTTGGCGTTCCTCTACTTACAACATGGAAATCTATTAAGTGGAAAAAGAATAAAGAAGGATCACTTTAAAATTCCTTTGGATGATTTTAAAAAGAGAACTGGATCACATAAATTGTTTCCCTAAAGCTCTTCCGAATTCTAAGACAAGGAAAAATATGCTTAATTAAGTATATAATTAATGTCTGTTATAGCTCTCATATTAGGTCCAATTGATGATACAGTTGAGTTGTATTTTTATGAACAATATGTATGCTTAATAGTATGTTTAGTGTACCAGGGACCCCAATTTGGATAATTTTATTCTGCTCGTTTTACTAGACTTAGAACATAACATTGCTATTTAAAATTACTACGGAGGCTTAGAATTATATCTTGCTTTTATGAAATAATCTTAGTCATAGCTATAATTAATTTGAAACTGAGTCTTTGGTGATGTTTTTATGATATGATTTCCAGTAACATATTGTAGGAAAAGGTGGGGGGTGCTTATCTAGTCATCTCCATTAGAGGTGGTCTTCAATTTCTGGGGTAACTTGATATCACACCAGATGGAGATATTTCATTTATTACTCAAGTATTTATTAAGCATTTACTATATGCAAGGCAGTACGATGTGATATTATATTTGTAAAGCCCTTAACATAGTGCTTGGCACAAAGTAGGTGCTATATTCTCTCATCCATCTCAATGTGCTCTCATCCCTATGTGCAGGAATACAAGGATAAGTATGTCACAGAGCATGCCACCAAGGAGCTTATACTCTGATAGCAAATACATGGTTTCTCTTTTTAAAAAAAAATCAAACAAAACAGCTGAATTTGAATTGTATTAATAAATGATATTTTAAAGAATTATCAATAATTGAGATAGTAAAGTGACACCACATATGTCATTTCCTTTCTCATCAGTCCTTAGCTATTATAAATTTGTTCTAACCCTCACCTGTATTCAGAAACTTTGATTATAATATGAATTTATAACTTGTGCTTCTTTTCACTTAATGTCAAACAATCTGATCACAATTTATTGTGCATTTCTCTCTTCCCTCACCCTCTTAGCTGAGACCTTTGCCTGGTATTTCACTCAAAAAATGAGACTATTTCCCAAGGGCTGCCTCTTGTCTCCTCCTGCTCAACTCACATCACTCAGATGCCTTCTGCTACCATATCCTCCTTCACCCATCTTGCGTAATGATGTAGCCCTTCTCTTCACTAACGTTAGCACGTCTACATGCACAGGTGATCCCATTAATAAATGTTCATTGGTTGACAGTTGACTGATAGAAGGGACCTTTAGAAATCAGTAGAGGGGACAAAGCATCATCCTCTGCACTTATCTATAGATCTTATTCTGTCTTATTACATATAATCTTATTCTATATTATTATATAGGCTATCTTCTCTAGCATATTGTCCCCTCAAACATCTTGATTCTCTCACTAATCTTCAGTCTCTCCCTGTCTATTGGCTGCTTCCCTACTGCCTACAAATATGCCTACATTTTCCCTTTCTCTGAAAATCCTCATTTGATCCATCCATCCCCACTAGCTACATCTTGTATCTCCCCCTGTCCCTTCTGTGGCTAAACTCCTTAAGATGTCCATCTCCAATAAATGCCTCCTTTTTCTTTACCTCTCTTCTTAACTAGCTTCTCCACTGAATAGAGCTTACTCTCTCCAAAGTTACTCATTTACAAATCTAATAACCCCCCTCCCCAATCTTCATGCTTTTTTACCTCTCCTCAGTCTATGATACTGTCAACCACTTTCTTCTCCTTGCTACTCTCTTCTTTCTAGGTTTTCCCGACACCACTCTTTCCTGCTTCTCCTCCTCCCCGTCAGACTGCTCCTCTTCCATATCCTCTGTTGAATCTTCATCTGGGTCATGCTTAAAAAGCATGAGTAATGCCTAAGGCTCTGTCATAGACTTCTTTCTCTTCTCTCCCTTGGTGATCTCACCAGCTCCCATGCGTCCAGCTATCACCTCTATGCTGGTGATTCCCTGATCTATTTATCCAATCTTAACCTTTCTGCTAATCTCAATCTCACATCTCCAACTATCTATTGGACATCTTGAACTGGATGTCTTATAGATGTACTAAACTCTACATGTCCAATACGTTCCCATCAAAACCTCCCCTTTTCCTACATTCCTATTATGATTGAGGACACCACATCCTCATAGCCACTCAGGCTTGCAACTTGGGTGTCACCCTTAATTCCTCACTCTCTGGGATTTCTTAGTATCCAGTCAGGGACCAAGTCCGTTTGATTCTACCTTCAAAACATCTCTCCTATGTAATGTTCCCTTTTCCTCTCTGAGACTGCTGCCATCCTAGCATAGATCCACATCACCTCATGCCTGGACTACTGCAATAGCCTGTTGGTTGGTCTCCCTGCCTCTGACATTCAGTGTATTGCAACTCTAACTAATAACTGTAGGTCTGAATATGGAAAACTTCTATTAAGAGTGGCCTTGATTATCTCTATTACACACACACACACACACACACACACACACACACACACACACAGTCTATCCTCCACTCAACAGTCAAATTGTTCTTCTTAAAGTTAAGGTCTGACTCCCTCTCTCTCTCTGTCTCTCTCT
>NW_020954267.1:588568-725796 GCF_900497805.2 Vombatus ursinus
CTTCTTAAAGTTAAGGTCTGACTCCCTCTCTCTCTCTGTCTCTCTCTCTGTCTCTGTCTCTGTCTCTCTCTCTCTCTCTCTCTCACACACACACACACACACACACACACACACACACTCCTAATCAACTCCAGTGACTCCCTATCATTTTCCAACCTTTGTTTGGCCCTCAAAGATCTTCATGACATATCTCCTTTTTACTTTTCCAGTTTTTTTTTTCACCTTACTCTTCCCAATCCCAACACCTACTCTTTGAACCAGTGATAACTAGTCTTCTTTCTCTTCCTCACACAAGATGCCCTATCTCCCAACTCCATGCATATTTCCTGACTGTCCTCCATGCCTGAAATTCCCTTTCTCATTTCCTAACCTTCTGGCTTCCTTCAAATCCCAGTAAAAATCTCACCTTCTAGCAGAGTCCCTTCCCTATCCTCCTTAATGCTAACATTAGCCTTACCTCTGTTGATTATCTCCAATTTATTCTGTATAGGAATCTCTTGCTTGTACATAGTTGGTTTCATCTTGTTTCCTTCCATTAGACTGTGATGTTTTTGAGAGTAGAGACTGTTTTTGTTTATTTGCTTTTTTTAAAAAAATCAATCTTTGTATTCTTTAGTGCTTAGCATAGTTTCTGACATACAGTAGATACTTAACCAATGCTTGTTGACTGCCTGCTGACAACTTTCTTAAGATGGATGCAGAGTTCTGGTACTCATTGACTTATCTGCTAGTAGTTTGCTTTCTTTTGATGATTTCACATAACTAGTCAGAGGTAGGGTTGTAAATGGCCTTTCTCCCACTCTGTTTTCCTCTTGCCACTTTTCTGCACATGGAAGAAAGGGAAAGAGAGTGATCACAGTGACATCCATGTAATCCTAGCATAACTGAAAGAACAAGCTCTTATTAATAATGTCCCCACATCATAGATTTTTCCGCTAAACTTACCTCTTTAGTAAAGGGAGTAGAAGACCTTGGTTTTTGTCTTCTGGGAGCTAAAGCTTTTTATCAATGGAAACATGTACCACAATGCAATATATAGATTAAACACTTTTTAGCTGGCCTCTTTAGCAACTGATATGACACACCAACATTCTATTCCCTATTAAATAGGAGCTAGTATTAATGGGAATGCTAGGTGGCACAGGGGATAGAGTGCTGGGCCTGGAGTCAGGAAGACGAGTTCAAATCTGGCCTCAGATACTTACTAGCTATACAGTGTGATCCTGGGCAAGTCACTTTACCATTCTTGCCTCAGTTTCCTCATCTGTAAAATGAGAAGGAAATGGCAGACCATTCTAGTATCTCTACCAAGAAAACCCCAAGTGGGATCATGAAGAGTTGGACATGACTTAAATGATGGAATAACAAGTAACAACAAAATTAATGGGAAAAATATGTTGGATGTCAGAGGCAGGGAGACCAACCAATAGTCTATCATAATATTCTGAACATGAAGTGAGGTTTTTCTACAAAACATAACTTTAAAATAAAAGGTAAAGAAAATTTAAACAGAAAACTTAAGGCTTATGCAACAGGAATTTAAAGTATTTTCATGTGACACATGCATACCCATTCATACATAAATATACATTTAGCGTGAGTCCCACAGGATCCTGAAATTCCTGATTATCCTACGTCAATGAGGTAGTAAGTTATACAGTTCAGAGTCTGAGCACAGGGTTGGGGAACCTGCAGCCTTGAAGCCACATATGGCCCTCTCGGTCCTCAAGTATGGCCGTTTGACTGAAGTGGACCGTTTCAGTCAAAAGACTGCACTTGAGGACCTAGAGGACCTTATGTGACCTCAAGGCTGCAGGTTTTCCACCCTTGACTGGTCTCATCCAGTATAAACTCTTCATTTCCATACTCCCCAAGACATATAAATCCAATAGCAAAAGCATTTAGTTAAGACACAAAAGAAATATAATAGCAAGAAAGAAATCAATGAGTACATTCATTCTCTACCCCGTACACAAATGGGTACAATAGCCTATGTGCCCCCAGATGGAGTAATCGGGGTATAAAGCTCCTTGGGGAAAACTTATGAGGGTGGGAAAGTTTTAATAATAATAGCAAAATGCTTTACAAGTATTATCTCATTTTATCCTCACAACAACCCATGGAGGTAGGTGCCATTTTTACCCCCATTTCATAGAGAAGGAAACGGAGTCACAGTTAGGAAGTCTAAGGTCAGATTTGAACTCAGGACTTCCTGACTCCAAGTCCAGTATTTTATCCACTGTACCACCTAACTGATATAGGACTGGGGTGAAAGGAGTATTGAAACTGTCAATCAGTCTTCTTTTAACTCTTTGGGAGCTTATAGTGGCCAGCAAAGAAATCTTTTAATTTCTCAAGGGCAGACTGGGCTTTGCTGGAGTAACTCAGCTTGGCCCTGGGGTCATTAGGATTCCTCTGTCTCCCTGATTCTTCCTGAAACTCTGGCTGTTGTACTTTTCTTATTTCCATCTCCCAGTTTGTCTCTCCCTGAATGCTCAGTTCAGATATTTCTTTTCTCCCCCTTTCCAAATCCATATGCCTAAGGCAAGCTCTCATTCTGGGGTAATTCTCCTGGGATTCTGGTGCTCAAAGTATTTTGTCCCATGAATCCCAGCTTCCCTAACTCATAGTTGTGAATCTAAAGATGGCAAGTTTCTATTAAGTACAGCCTTGTCTGCTCCATCACACACCCTCTCAGGCACTGTTCTTACTAAGTCAAGTCCCAATCTTTGTGACCCCATTTGGGGTTTTCTTGGCAAAGATACCATAATGGTTTGCCATTTCCTTCACCAGCTCATTTTCCAGATGAGGAGACTGAGGCAAACAGGGTGAAGTGACTTGTCCAGGGTGACACAACTGGTAAGTGTCTGAGGTCAGATTTGAATTCATAAAAATGAATCTTCCTGACTCCAAGACTGGTGCTCTATCCACTGCACAACCTAGCTGCCCCATGTGTTTAGGTCACTTTTGCTCCTTTCCTAGGGTTACTAAAATTAAAACTAAAAACATGCCATAGTTTGGCTCAGTAAGAGTCCCAGCACCATCCCTGCCACTCCAACCCTCCTCATCCCAACCAGTAAAACCCCATTTAACTCAGGACATGATTTCAATGGTAGTATAGTTCAAATGCCATTCCACTTAAGTCAGGCTGCAGAACCTTACCAGCACTGGGATAAACACCAGCAGAGCCAGTCAAACACCAGCATGCCGATCACCCCGTTCCTTTTCCACTCAGCGAGCTGTGCAAGTTATTCATTCCACAGGCTCCTGGGTCTTAGAGGACTAAGCTCCAGTTCGTCAGCCATGACCCTGGGGGAAGTCTGAAATGAACCCCAAGGGCTTCCTGAAAGGGCCAGTGTAAATTGTTTTGTTTCCCGTTCCTCTCAAATCTAGGAGTCTGGAAGTAGGTGGGGCTGTGTTCTCTGAAGTCGTCCCCACTATGATGAAGGCTGTCAAGACCCAACTTTTCCCCTTACTGTAAAGTAATAAAAATAAACAGCATCCTATCCTGCCTCCCTCCCTGCTGGAGAGAGGGACTCCTGTTTACAGCTAAACAGAGACCTGCTGCCGGTTCAGATCTCGGTAACACATTTAGGTCAGAAGTCTGAAAACACGACTGTGTTTATAAATCAGCAGCGACATACCAATGTCATGTCAGCTGAGGAAGGCAAAGGTCATGTTTACTGCAAGCAGAGGTACAGACTGTTGCCGCTGGCGGGTGGATTTGAGTGTGTGTGTGGAGGGGTTGGAGACCACAGTGGGGCTGAAGCTCTCCCGGCGCCTTATTGCCGCTAGATTCGTATGGCACTCAGCAAAGAGTGACAAGTTCAGGGAGTGAGAGGTCAATGGAATCATGAAATCTTGATGGAGGGATGGAGTAGGTGAAAGTGAGGATGGACGGTCTGTGCAAAGGCCATGGAGATGGAATGTCCTCCATGGGGAACAAGGAGACGATATTGACTAGATCAGAGAATGAATGAAGGGAAGAAATGTAAAATACATTTGGGAAAGTCCAGTGATAATGCTGAGTCAGATGGTGAAGGGCTTTAAATGGCAAACTGGAGTTTGTATCTGATCCCAATACAAATACAGAGGCAACTAGCAGCCACTGAAGCTCCTTGATATGGTCATATCTGTGCATTAGGAAAACCAATGAGGAAGGTGCTGGATTAAAGAGGGAAGAGACTAGAGGGAGAGATGCCAATTAGGAGGCTAACAAAACACTCCGGGTAAGAGGGGGTGAATTAGGAGGATGTCCATATGAGTGGAGAGATGGCTGTGAATGTGAGACTATAAAGGTAAAATTGATAAGACCTGGGGACTAGGTAGCTACGGGGAGCAAGAGAAGTGGAAGCGTACAAGATGACTAAGGTTGTGAATTTGGGTAATTGTGATGGGAAATAGGCATTTATTAAGCACTGACTATGTGCCAGGCACTGTGCCAAGCGCTTCATAGATATTATCTCATTTTTTCCTCATAACAACCCTGGAGGTAAGTGCAATTATGATCCTCATTTTACGGCTGAGAAAACTCAGGCAGACAGAAGTTAAATGACTTTTCCAAGTACACATAGTTAATGTGTCCAAGGTCACATTAGAACTCAGGTCTTCCTGACTCCAGATTCAGCATTCTATCCACTGAGTCATCTCATTGATTCTGGTGCAGATCACAAACCATCCACGTCCCCTTACTTGTGCAATTCTTGTCTATGATCAAGGATAGTCCTCCATAGAGGATCTGGTCAATGTTCTAGAGGCTTCCTCTAGACCTCCTAGCATTCTGTGGGTACCAGAGCATCACTGGCACTATCCTTCTGGTATCTCTCAGTCTTCCTATATAGTTGGCCAACCTCCTTTCTTGATTATATATTTCTGGGTGTGTGTGTGTGTGTGTGTGTGTGTGTGTATGTGATATATATATATCTATCTATATGTATATAAGTACCTGAGAGAGTTGGGTGGCACAGTGCCTAAAGTATTAGACTTTGAATCAGGACAAGTTGAGATTAAATTCTGCCTCAAACACTTAATAACTATATTACCTGAACCTCTTTCTGCCTGTTTCCTCTTCTGTTAAAGGAGGACACCTACATCATAGAACTCTTGTGAAGACCTGATAAGATAAGATAAAACTTTGCAAATCTTAAAGTGTTATGTGAATATTAGCTTATTATGAAGAGTTGGCTTCCACTTAATGGACCAACTTTTTTGTAAGTCATCATTGGTAATATGCTGGAGTATATTTACTTGCACTGTGTATCTTTCCACATCCTGTGGGCCACTTTGGTGCCATACTCAAGTAGAAATGGATACAGAGCATCCCCTTCTGTCACTAACACCTCTTTGCTGGGTCAATTCTCTACTTTAGTTGTTCAGATATTGCAATGTGCCAGGATTCACAGCCATAAAGCAACACCTGAATAATATTGATGTTAAAAATAAATATGGACTTCATGGCCAGCTTAGAAAACAATGTGCCATTTACCAACTGCAGCCCAATCCATTTTCTTCTTCTTATTGTATTCTGGGTCCAACTCATTATTCATTTCCAGTTTTTGTCAAAGATACAGGTACTAATAGACCCATTAAGTGGATTTCCTGTCTGATGGTATTCCATAGTTTCCACAATAGGTGTTTTTCCTCTGCTTCATTTTTCCAATGGGGATTGTTAGGCATTTTTGGAGGAGTCGTAAATTTCTTCAAGGAGATTCTAATGTTCTGTAAATGACTCGATATCATCTGCAATCAGGAGCACCCTTTGTAGAGAATAATACTTCTTCCATTTGAACTCTATACAAGACATTTCCTACAGCAATGGCTGATCACCTCTGGTAAGCATACATCTCCCTGTTTACTCTTCTCTAATCATCAATAATCAGAAGGTCATGGAACAAAGTTATCCCTGTGGTTGTCTCTATCAAGAAATCTTGTATGATTATAACCAATGCATAGGAGTCATCTTGTTGGAGAGTGCTTTTAATGTTTTAATTTTGCTCTTATGAACCAAATACTTTAAAGAAAAATCAATGAACAATAATCTGTACCCTTTGGTGTTGTGTGGTTTGCTGTAGTTATAAAGGCTGCCTGTTTTTTCTCATAATTTCATTAAGGATACCCATGGTACATATATAGATTAATCATTTTAGGCAGATGGGTCACTAGTTATGACGTCCATACATCCTGATTTTCAGTAGTAATAACAGCTATGGTTTTTCTGAGATATTTGGCATTTTCCTCCACTGCTTTTAAAATTAGGATGCTTCCAGTACTGATTGTTTTATTTTGTGTAGAGATTTTCCATCTGTTAAGACAGAGTTAATTTAATTTTTGGAGACATTTTTCAGTGCTTACCATGTTTAGTAACTTCTGACTTTTTTTTGGAGAAAGAATTCATGGGTTACAGACATGAAATTTCTGAGTAGCTTATCTGTCTCTGGCCTCCATTTCTTTAATCTCAATCATATTTTCCAATATATATTTTTTTGCCATCCTCCCTATGCCCACCTTTGAGTTGTATCACTATCAGTATATATTTGGGGTTTGGGAGATGCTGTCAAGTTATTTATATATATATATTTTTCTGTCTTTTCACTCACCGCAATGAGTGTTATAGTAAAAAAAATTGCAATTATCTTCATGATTAGTCTTTTTGCTTAGGTTCATTACTACAAGGTGAGGTGACCCAATGGAATGATGGTCCTTGTTGTTTTTGAGTACACGATAAAATCAAACATGCCAACACATTTCTTGTTCCCTTCCCCCTCCCAATGAAAGCCTATTAGCTAATCTTTCATCCAGCTCTAATTCCAAATGGTTTTTTTGTTTCATTTATAGCCAGAATATCAGCGAATCACAGAACTATGAGATCTGGAAGGGACCTCATTGTACATCTAGTCCACATCTAGTCATGAAAGAAATCTCCACTATGACGTCAGTAATAATTTGCCATCCAGCCTCCAAAGAGAGAAAAGCAGCCCATTCCACTTCAGAAAGTTCTACTTAGTAGGAAGTTTTTTCCTTCTGTCAAGCTTGAATTTGCTTCTTTCCTCCCATTGCTCCTAGCCCTGTCCAATCCCTCTTCCAAATGGAAGCTTTTCCAATACTTGAAGATAGCTCTCATGCCCTACTCCACCTCAACCCCAGTTTTGTCTTCTGACAAACCCCTCCTTCCCCAATTCCTTCCACCAATACTTAAAGGACATGGTTCAGTTCCTCTCGTGGTATGTCACCAGTGAATCAGTCATTGGACAAAGGATAGGATCACAACAATAACTCACATTTATGTTGTGCTTTAAAATTTGCCAAACGCTTTCCTCCTAAGATTCCTGTGACTTACGTGTTGCAAGTATTATGATTCATCCTTGGCAGATAAAGAAACTGGAGCTTGAGGTTGGGTGACTTCATCAAGGATCACACAGCTGGTAAATCATGGGGGTGGGAGGAGAAATAAAGTTTTAACCGTGTCTGCTAATTCTTAGACCAGAACTCTTTCTACTAACTACACAAGGATGCCTCTTAGTTATATAAACCACGGATTCATAGTCACAAAGCTATAGAATCATAGATCACAGGATTATAAAACCTTAATGTCATAGGACCATGAAGTCACAGAGTAGGAAAGGATTAGTTTACCTCAGGAGATGGTTACTGAATTCGCCTTTCTTATAATCACCAGGCTGCTATTACGGCCCAGGGAAATTTAGGAAAGAATCATTTTTTCTTTGTTTTTAAAGAAATGTAGACAACAAGCAGTGGCATTTTTTTTTAGGTCAGAGGTACCTTCTTCATTTTATTCAGATATAGGGAGGAAGTGTCCTTTGAGAAGTGGGGTCACAGCAGGTGCTCCTCCTGAAAAGAAGAGCCCTGAGGCCCCCGAGAAAGGTTTCCTAGGCTGTAGAAACCCCTCCCCCTTAAGGGTAAGTGCCAAAGGGTCTATGATGAGCATCTGGATCCCTTGACCAATGAGGATTGTGACTGTTTTTGACTTGGTCAATAAATGGGTTCAAATCCTACCTCAGCCTGATACTGGCTGTGTGGTCCTTGAGCAAGCCATATCTTTTCTGGACCACATCTGTAAAATGAGGGAGATGAATTAAATGACTCTGTAATCCTTTCTAACTCTAAATCAATGGTTTTGTATTCCTGGGGGGTTGCCACATAGAGTTTAAGTGACATGCTCTGGGTCCCACTTTTAAATGTCAGAGGTAGGATTGACATCAGGGCTTTTCCCACTCCACCACGCTGGCCAGGCTGCTGCCTTCCAAGAGTACATGGACAAATACCACCCTGATGACTGGGCATCATCACACCTGACATTTATAGAAGTGTGTGTATCATCTTTTACGTAGAGCATCTCATTTTATGCTCATGACAACACTGTGAAGCAAGTGGTGCAGAATCCCCATTTTACCATAGGAAGAAACCACCTCAGAGAGGTAATATAGTTATTAGTGGCAAAGAAAGAATCTGTACATGGATCTCTAAATTCAATATTTTTTCCAATATCTTATACCAACCCTTTGATCTATCTAGACTCTACTTTCAAGGTGATTCTGAAACCAAAGTGTTCTTTCCCAGGGAAAATTATGAATTACTCTAACTATCCCTATTGGCTTGGGGAAATTTTTATGAAGAATGGGATTGCATCTAGAACAGTTTAGGGAAAAGAGAGTGCATACCTGGAACTTGGCATGATGGGTGACTTTACTGATTAGTGCCTCCCTTTCCCATCTAAAGGATTGCTCAAGACAGTAGCAGCAATGATAAGGAGGAGCCAGACAGAACTCAGTAGGATACAAGCAATAGACACTGCCTCACTCAGGATGTCCTCCTAAGCCTCCCTCTGCTAAAGATGTCAGTTGAGCAAAAGGGGCCCCAGAAAGGGTTGAGGGATGCTGGCTTCATTACCACCTAGAGGGCTCCTTAATGGTCTTAATTGGATCTGGGGTTAATAGGGTTGGACAATCTCCACCAAGCAGGCTAAGCAAATTCCCCAGTGCCAGGTCACTAGGCAGGGTTTCCAAGGGTGACAGGGCTACTGCTGTTCTTTCCCTCCTCTCTGTAGCAGAGAAGTACACAAAGTTCAGATTAATCTTTGTGAACGCTTGATTGCTCTGTTGAACTGTTGAGGCTCAGTTTCCCTCCCCTCCTCTCCATAGCCCTCCTTTCTATCCTTCCCTTTTCTTCTCTTCTCACTTCCCTCTCCCTTCTTCCTTCCTTTCTCCCTTTCCCCTTCTCTCTTCCCACCCCCCTTCTTTCTTCCCTTCCCTTTTATCTTTCCCTTCCTTTTTCTTCCCTTCCCTTCCCTTAATCCTTTCCCTTTCCCCAATTGTTTCCCTTCCCTTCTCTCCTTCCTTTCTTTTCTTTTCCTTTCCATCCTTCATTTCTCTTCTATACTTCCCCATTTTTCTCTTTTATCCTTCCCTTCTCTCCTCCCTCATGAAAATTTAGACATGAGCTACATTCTGAGATTTTTCCAGGGTAAATTCTTGGTGAGTATAAAATGAGGCAGAGAGATAGTGATATTTTGGGATCACCCTCAAGATCAGACCATGTTTGTGTAACCCCAAAATCTAAGGGCCCTGGGTTCTATATAGCTTAAGAAAAAGAGATTAAGTATTTTAACATGATCACAGCACAAGCCTCATTTTTTCTCACCTAAATGAGTGTGTTGGCTCCAAGTACAAGATGCTACCACTACACTACACTGCCTTCTAGGTTAATGCTGATTTCATACATTCATTGCAATGGCAAGTGAGTATTTAATAATATAAAATATGACTAGAAAAATGAGCTGTACATCACAAATAAGAGTATCTCCTTTCTCTAAGATAAAATCTTAGTCTGGTATTTAAAGCACTTTATAATATGGCTGAAGCAGATAGGTGGTGCAGTAGATAGAGTGCTGTTCCTGGAATCAGGAAAGACTCATCTTCCTGAATTCAAATCTGGCCTCGGATACTTACTAGCTGTATGACTCTGAGCAAGTCACTTCACCATGTTTGCCTCAGTTTCCTCATCTGTAAAATGAGCTGGAGAAGGAAATGGCAAACCACTCCAGTAACTTTGCCAAGAAGACCCCAAATGGGGTCAAGGAGAGTCAGACTCAATTGAAAAAATGAACAATAACACTCAATATGGCTCCTACCTACCTTTCTAAGTCTTATTTCATAATTAGTCACTCCATGTGCCCTCCATTCAGTTAAATTGACCTGTTAGCTGTTCCCCGTACATATATAACATTTTATCTTGAGCAGCTTCTTCCTTTGCTAGGTCTTGCTTCGCTTCTACTGCTCCCACGCATGCTCCAAGATCTCAGCTCTTTTAGCATCCTGGCTCTCTCCTCAGGACCAGCATTTACCCTACTCTTTTGTGCTCCTGGCCTTGGATTATTTTCTTTTAAAAATTACTTAATTATTTTTGGTTTTATAAGATTTTGAGCTCTAAATTTTGCCCCTCCCTACACTTCCCCCTCCCCAAGATGGCATGCAATCTGCTATAGGCTATACATGTATGAGCATATTAAACATATTTCCACATTAACCATATTATGAAAGAAGAATCAGATCAAAAAGGAAAAAAAAACATGAGAAAGAAAAAGCAAAAAACAATAAAAAAAAGAGAGAAAATAGTATGCTTAGATCTGCATTCAGACTCCATAGTTCTTTCTCTGGATGTGGACAGCATGTTCCATCATGAGTCTTTTGCAATTGTCTTAGATCATTGCATTGCTCAGAAGAATTAAGTCTATCAATGTCAGTCATTATATAATGTGGCTGTTACAGTGTTCTCCTGGTTCTGCTCACTTCACTCAGTATCAGACCATGCAAGTCTTTCCAGGTTTTTCTGAAGTCTGCCTGCTTAACATTTCTTATGGAACAATAGTATTCCATTACATTCATATACCACAACTTGTTCAGCCATTCCCCAATTGCTCAATTTCCAATTCTTGGCTACCACAAAAAGAGCAGCTATAAATATTTTTGTACATGTGGGTCCTTTCCCCTTGTTTTATGATCTCTTTGGCATACAGACCTAGTAGTGGTATTACTGGATCAAAGAGTAGGCATAATTCCAAATTGTTCTCCAGAATGGTTGGATCAGTTCACAACTCCACCAACAAGGCATTAGTGTTCCAATTTTCCCACATTGTCCCCAGTATTTATCATTTTCCTGTTTTGTCAGTTAACCAATCAGATAGGTGTGATTATGGTACCTCAGAGTGGTTTTAATTTGCATTTTTCTAATCAATAGTGATTCAGAGCATTTTTTTCATATGACTATAGATAGTTTTTATTTCTTCATCTGAAAACTGCCTGTTCATATCCTTTGACCATTTATCAATTAGGGAATGACTTGTATTCTTATAGATTTGACTCAGTTCTCTATGTATTTTAGAAATGAGGCCCTTAACAGAGAGACTGGTTGTACAAATTGTTTCCCAGCTTTCTGCTTCCTTGATTGCATTGACTTTGTGCAAAAACTTTTTAATTTAATGTAATCAAAATTATCCATTTTGCATTTCATAATGTTCTCTGTCTCTTGTTTATTCATAAATTGTTCCCTTTTCCACAGATCTGACAGGTAAACTATTCCTCGCTCTCCTAATTTGCTTATAGTTTCACCCTTCATGTCTAAATCATGTACCCATTTTAATCTTATCTTGGTATACAGTGTGAGATGCTGATCTATGCCTAGTTTCTGCCATACTGTTTTCCAGTTTTCCCAGCAATTTTTGTCAAATAGTGAGTTCCTATCCCAGAAACTGGAGTCCTTGGGTTTATCAAACAGTAGATTACTGTAGTCATTGACTTCTGTGTCTTGTGTACCTAAGCTAATCCACTGATCCACTACTCTATTTCTTTGCCAGTACTAAGTAGTTTTGAGGATTGCTGCTTTATTATACAGTTTTAGATCTGGCATGGCTAGCTGGCCTTGGATTCTTGACTTAGTCCTAGGGCCCTGCTTCTTCTTCTTTTTTTTTTTCAAATTACTATCATTTTATTATTTGTGTAATGCCTACTTTAAAAACAAAAGCATGTTCACATGCATCTTTTTTACCTCTTGCCCTCCCCCTCTAACCCATATTCCTGGGCTATCCAAGAACCTATTGGAACCACTACAGCAGACTACACAGGTGCCCTTCCCCTCAAACATTCCCCTCCGGGATCCTAGATCCCATTCTGTACCCATCCAGTGCAGGAACACTGTATGAGGAAGAACTTTCACCATGGATGAACTCTGTCCTCTTGCCTTTCTGTTTTGACCTTTCTATCAACCAGGGCATTCAGAACCCTGGTCTACTCGACTCTTTCCTTGACTTGTATGAGAGGGGAGTCATGAACTCTATTCATTCTGGTGAGATGGAAGGCTGCCAGGTCTTACCATCTGCCTTACCATCTGTCCTTCAGATTCCTGGCACTGTTAGTAAAATGACTGGGCCTTACCATCCACCCTGCTGCACACTTATGATTTCCATGCCTTTTCATCTGCCCTGAAGCCAGACTTTTTTCATTGATTGTCTTCCCAATTACAGTGTGAACTCCTTGAAAGCCAGGAATGACTCACTTTTCTGTTTCTATCTCTGGTGCTCAGCATAGTGCTTGACACTAAGCAAGGGCTTGATAAATGCTTTTTCTGTCACCTTTTATGCAGAAAGTGTTAGTAGGAAAGGTGAAAGTATGTATGGGCCCTAAAACATAAATAACAGAGAAACAACTAAATACTAAAAGAAGTGAATGTGGGGCAATTTTACTTAGTTAACTTTAAAGAGGTAGCATGCAGGGCTAGGTGGCACAGAGGATAGACTGGCCCTGGAGTTAGGAGGACCCAAGTCCAAATGTGACCTTAGATACTTACTAGCTGTGTGACCTTGAGCAAGTAACCCAACCCCAATTGCTTCTTCCCAAAAAAGAAGAGGTGGCATGTGTGGTAAAGAACTGACCTTTGAATCAAGAAGACCTGGGATCAAGTCCTGTTTCTGCTACATATGGGCTGTGTGACTTAACTTCTCAGCCCCCCAAGGCAGCTCTTTTAAGATTCTAGGTTGCAGAACATAAGTTGATATTCAGTGATAGAGGGTAGGGGAATGGTAGATAGATAAATAATTGTGGGAATAGCATAAAGCAATGAAATCAAAGACGCTGTCCCTATCCCTAAACCCAATATTTGTGTCTCAAACACTTTCAGATGATGTGTACTTGGAAATAAAACTGCTAACTTTTCTAAAACTCAAGATAGCTAAAAACTTCCTGCAAGTTCTTTTCCTAAAACTTTTCATGGGCAAAATAATACCTTTCTTGTTTATTCTGAGATTCAAGTATTGCCTTATTTACATAGAAACATTGAAAAAAATTCTGAGGTCATCTTAATAAGCAGCCAGAAACAGTTTTGAAAGTTTGCCAGGGTAATGAATTAGGAAGTGTCACTGAAACTAAGAGCCTAGAGATTTGGAAATCATTGAAACAACCACCTAAATGGCAAGGCAGAACTCAATATTTTAGGCATCAAAGGTGGAAGATGTATTTTGACTACCCTTTTCCATCAGATTCTAGATTTGTAAAAGAAATTTTGCTGTTAAAAATAATTTTATGGATACATTAAAATTTCTACCCAAGAAAAATAACTTTTTAAAAAAGTATAGTGCCCATTTCAAAGTGAATGTGGCCAGAACCTACAACCAGTGTATTGAAACAATTTTTCTAAACACATGTGAAAGACACAAAATGCTTTTCTAATTAACCGTATTTTTTGGTAGCCTGATTTATCTCCACATTTATTAAATTGCCGGTAACGACTCAAGCTCTTTCATGTTTGACTGTTGGAGGTTTATCCTGTACAAGGAAACTGAAAGTAATCATTGCTTTTCACCACAAGAGACTAATGAAATCAAAGGGAAGAAACTGAGCATCAGATTGATGTGTCTGATGTCATCAAGCTCGTTGAAGATAAACAGCAGGTGACAGTTCTACAGCCAGGTAAGAGCTTGGCATTTCACCATTTATGTTTTAGAATGCTAGAATTCTTATTAATCAAGTTTAAGAAGGCACCCCTCCTGGGTATCAGCTCCTTGGTAGGCAAGAAGGTGCTTTATTTTTTTTTTTAAGATTCATTAATTTATTTATTTTTAGTTTTCAACATTCACATCCACAACACTTTGAGTTCCAAATTTTCTCCCTATCTTGTCCCTCCCCCAAGCCCAAGATAGTGTGCATTCTGAATAGCCCTTCCCCTAATCTGCTCTCCCTTCTATCTCCCCCCCTCCCGCCCCCAATTCTCTTATCCCTTTCCTCTTCTATTTTCCTGTAGGGCAGGATAGATTTCTATACTCCATTGCCTGCATATCTTATTTCCCAGTTGCATGTGAAAACAACTTTTTAACATTTGTTTTTAAAACTCTGGGTTCCAAATTCTCTCCCTTCCTCCCTCCCCACCCACCTTCATTGAGAAGGCAAGCAACTCGATACAGGTTATACTTGTGTAGTCATGTAAAACACTTCCATAGTAGACATGCTGTGGAAAACTAACTATATTTCCCTTCATCCTATTCTTCTCCCCATTTATTCCATTCTCTCTTTTGACCCTGTCCCTCCTCAGAAGTGTTTGCTTCTGATTACCCCCTCCCTCAATCTGCCCTCCCCTCTATCATTCCCCCCTCTTGTCCCCTTCCCCCCATTCTCCTATAGGGTAAGACAGATTTCCATACCCAATTGAGTGTGTATGTTATTCCCTCCTTAAGCCAAATCCTATGAGAATAAGATTAACTCATTCCCTTTCACCTTCCCCCACTTCCCCTCTACTGTAAAAGCCTTTTTTGTCTGTTTCATGTGAGATAATTTACTCCATTCTACCTCTCCCTTTCTCCTTCTCCCAGTATAATTCTCTCTCACCCCTTAATTT
Source organism: Vombatus ursinus (assembly GCF_900497805.2). Taxonomy (NCBI): domain Eukaryota; kingdom Metazoa; phylum Chordata; class Mammalia; order Diprotodontia; family Vombatidae; genus Vombatus; species Vombatus ursinus. The sequence goes on from NW_020954267.1 coordinate 603,467, forward strand.
TATTCTCCAGATATCACCCATTCATCTTCAACTCACCCTGTGCCCTCTATCTATCAATCTATCTATTCATATAATTTGTTTTCCCCTCCAACTACCCTAATACTGACAAAGGTCTCATGAATTACAAATATCATCTTTCCATGTAGGAATGTAAACAGTTCAACCATAATAAGTCCCTTATGATTTCTCTTTCCTGTTTACCTTTTCATCCTTCTCTTGAGTCTTGTATTTGAAAATCAAATTTTCTATTCAGCTCTGATCTTTTCATTACAAATGCTTGAAAGTCTTCTGTTCCACTGAATGTCCATTTTCCCCCCTGAAAGATTATACTTAGTTTTGCTGGGTAGGTGATTCTTGGCTATAATCCTGTCTCCTTTGCCCTCCAGAGTATCATATTCCAAGCCCTCCAGTCCCTTAGTATAGAAGCTGCTAAATCCTGTGTTATCCTGATTGTGTTTCCACAGTACTTGAATTGTTTCTTTCTGGCTGCTTGCAAGATTTTCTCCTTGACCTGGGAACTCTGGAATTTGGCTACAATATTCCTAGGAGTTTTCCTTTGGGGATCTCTTTCAGGAGGTGATCAGTGGATTCTTTCAATTTCTATTTTACTCTCTGGTTTGAGAATATCAGGGCAATTTTCCTTGATAATTTCTTGAAAGATGATGTCTAGGCTCTTGTTTTGATCATGGCTTTCAGATAGTCCAATAATTTTTAAATTGTCTCTCCTGGATCTATTTTCCAGGTCAGTTGTTTTTCCAATGAAATATTTCACATTGTCTTCTATTTTTTCATTCTTTCAGTTTTGTTTTACAGTGTCTTGATTTCTCATAAAGTCACTAGATTCCAATTACTCCATTCTAATTTTTGAGGAAGTATTTTCTTCAGTGAGCTTTTGGACTTCCTTTTCCATTTTTCCAATTCTACTTTTTATGGCATTCTTCTCCTCATTGGCTTTTTGGACCTCTTTTGCCATTTGGGTTAGGCTATTTTTTAAGGTGTGATTTTCTTCAGTATCTTTTGGGGTCTCCTTTAGCAAGCTGTTGACTAGTTTTTCATGATTTTCTTGCATCACTCTCATTTCTCTTCCCAGTTTTTCCTCTACTTCTCTTACTTGCTTCTCAAAATCCTTTTTGAGCTCTTCCATGGCCTGGGACTGATTCATATTTTTCTTGGAGGCTTTAGTTGTAGGAGCTTTGACTTTGTTGTCTTCTTCTGGTTGTATGTTTTGATCTTGTTTGTCACCAAAGAAAGATTCTGTGGTCTGACTTTTTTTTTTTGCATAGTTTGCTCATGATCCCAGCCAATTACTTGAGTTTTAAACTCTTTGTTAAAGTAGAGGTCTGTTTCCAGTGTGGAGAATGTACTATCCCAAGCTTTGAGGGTTTTGTGCATCTGTTTTCAGAGATACTTCTAGGGACCTGTAAGTTTTCAGTTCTTCGAAGGTGGTATAATCACGGACAAGGTGTTTACTCCTTTCCTGGCCTGTGCTCTGGTCTATCAGTGACCACAAGCCCTCTTTTCTGCCTTGGAACTGTGAGGAGGATTCCCTCTCCACTGCCACCACAAGCTCCACCATGCCAGCACTCCTTCTTGCCCTAGGATTGCTACTCAGAACTGTGACCCAGATCCAAGCACAGGCAAAGCAAAAGAATCCTGCCCCAGCACCAGCCAAGAGATCCCTGTAATCCTCTTCTGATTAGTCACTTAATTCCCACTCAGTCTGTGGGCCAGAAACTCCAGAAGCAGCCGGCACCCGAGGGCCATGCGGGTACTGGGGTGAGCTTCTCTCTCACCAAGGTCATAGACTTTTCCTACTGACCTTCTAAGTTGTCTTCGGCATTTGTGGGTTGAGAAATCTGGAAACTGCCACAGCTGCCCATGATTCAGTCCTCTGAGGCCTGTTTTGCCTGCAGGCCCAGGTTGAACTGTGTTTCTCTACCAGCCCAGCACAGTAGACCTTTCTAATCAACCATCCAGGTTGTGTTGGGCTGGAAATTTGTTTTACTCTGTCTTTATGTGGGTTCTGCTGCTTTAGAATTTGTTTAGAGCCATTTTTTACAGGTATTTGGAGGGGTTTGAGGGAGAGCTCAAGCAAGTCACTGCTTTTAATCTGCCATCTCAGCTCCACCCCCCAGGGCCCTGCTTCGTAAGTCTATTGCCTCTAAGGTGTGGGTTGGACTCAATTTTTGACTAAATCATCTTCACCAACAGCATAAACCTGGTGGACATCTTACAGCATGACTTGGTCCTTAGGAACAAAAATCAGAATAAATGATGAACTGTCAAAAGTATGAAACTATTGGAGTTTAACCTCTGGGTTCTCCTACCCTTTTACCATGTATTATAAATTACCAAGTAGCACAATAGAGGTTAAGTAGATCATAAAATGTGTGTCTGATTAACTTTGTTATAAGTTTTATTAGATCACAACTCTAAGCTCTGTTCATATTAGGCATAGATGCTATACTTGGAGATTATGCAGCAAGATTACTAGCTTATAGCTGAAAAAAAGGCAACAGGAAAATTATGGGATGGGGTGACTTGATAAACCAGGGACCAGCATTGGATTCCTTGGTGGTGGTGAGAAAGAAAGGGAGGTGGGGGAAGCAGATAGGTGCTTCTAAAGATCTATTTGCTAATGACACAAAGCTGGGAGGCATAGCCAATACATTTGATGAGAGAGTCAGGATTCAAGATTTAAATTGGCTCAAAAATTGTGTTAGAGATAAAATTAAATGTAATGAGGATAAATAAAGAGTCTTACACTTGCATTCAAAAATATCTATTTCAAAAATTCATGGTAGAGAAGCTGAGATAGGACAGCCGTTCACCAGAAAAAAGATCTTGGGGTTCTTGGGTTGCAAGTTCAATATGGGTCAACAGTGTGAGTGTCAAGTCAAGTTGACAAGTATTTATTAAGGACTTATAATAAATATGCCACTCACTGTGTAAATACTAGGGGTACAAAAAAGACAAAAACAGTCACAGGGGTATGTGGAGGGGGGGAACCAAGATGATAGAGTAGAGGCAGCAACTCATTTGAACTCTCCCAACATTCTCATCCCAACAACTTTAAAATAACATGTCAAATTGAACTTTGGAGTGGCATGGTCAATAAAAAATGAAGGTGAGACATTTTTCCAGCCCAAGACAACTTAGAAGGTTAGCAGGGCAAGTCTGTGACACAAGGTGGCAGCTAGCCTAGGGTTCATCCAACAGCAACACTGGTGTTGGTTATTGGAGGTGGCTGTGACAGCAGTAGCAGCTTTGGGAGTTCTTAGCCCAGGGATGATAAAGGGGATTGATTGTACAATTGGTCAGAAAGAGGTTACATGGGACCCTGAGCTAACATTGTGTGCAGGACTTGGTGATGTTTGGCAGCTCCACTGTTTCAGGGCAGAGAGGTGTACTAGTGCTTATGGCTGCAGAGGAGCAGGGGCCCTTCTGGAGTAAAGATCAGAGCTCAGACAAGGGGAGCAATGGCTTCATCTCTTCTGGGAAAATGCCACCATGGAAACACCAAAAATTTACAGACCCCCAGAAATAGGTCTGAAAACAGCAGCACAAAAAAGTCTGAAGCTTGGGACAATGCATCTCTACCCCCAGGTGATTAGAGCCCAACTTTAACATCAAGCCAAAAGTAAAGAAATAGGCTAGAAAATAAGCTAACAGCAACTACAAAAAAGAACCTGACCATAAAAATCTAATATGGTGACAAGGAAAATCAAGACACAAACTCAGAAGAACACAACAACATGAAAACAGCTACAAGCAAAGCCTCAAAGAAAAATGCACATTGGACATAAGCACAACAAGAATACCTAGAAGAGTTAAAGAAAGAGATAAGAATTGTAGAGGAAAATTGGGAAAAGAAATGAGAGTGATGTAATATAATTATGCAAATAGAATTAACAGATTGGTAAGAGAGGCACACACATTCACTGAAGAAAAGAACTCTTAAAAAATCAGAAATGACCAAGAGGAAAAAGAGATACAAAAGCTCACTGAAGAAAATAAGTCCTTAAAAATTTGAACTCAACAGATGGAAGCTAATGAATCTGTAAGTCAAAAGAATGAAAAAAAGGAAGAAAATGTGAAATATCTCATTGGAAAAACAATTGATCTGAAAAAAGATCAAGGAGAGATAATTCTTTTTTTAAAAAATTATTTTTCCCAATTGTATGTAAAAATAATTTTTAAACATTCTTTTTAAAAATTTGAGTTTCAAATTCTCTCCCTCCCTGAAATGATAAGCAATTGGATATAGGTTATACATGTGCAATCATATAAAACATATTTTCATATTAGTCATGTTGTGAAAGAAAACAGATTAAAAATACAAACACAAAAAAGTGAAAAATAGTATGCTTCGATCTGCATTCGGGCTCCATCAGTTCTTTCTCTGAAGGTTGATAGCATTTTTCATCATGAGTCCCTTGAAATTGTTTTGGATCATTGTATTGCTGAGAAGAGCTAAATCATTCACAGTTGATCATCGTATAATATTGCTGTTACTGTGTACAACGTTTCCTTGGTTCAACTCATTTCACTTTGTATTAGTTCATGTAAGTCTTAAGGAGAGATGATTTAAGAATTATTGGCTTACCTGAAAAGCATGATTTAAAAAAAGAGCTTAGAAATCATATTTCAAGAAATTACAAAGAAAAACTGCCCTAATATCTTAGAACCATAAGGTAAAATAAAATTTGAAAGAACCTACCAATCACCTCCCAAAACAGATCTCAAAATGAAAAATCCCGGAAACATTATAGCCAAATTTCAGTGTTCTCAGGTTAAGGAAAAAGTATTGCTAGCAGCCATAAAAAGTCATTCAAATATCATCAAGCCACAGTCAGAATCACATAAGATTTAGTAGCTACCACATTAAAGGACCAGAGGGCTTGGAATATGATGTTCTGGAAGGTAAAGGAACTAGGATTATAACCAAGAGTAACCTACACACAAAACTGAGTATAATTCTTTAGGATGAAATGAATATTTAATAAAATAGAGGATTTTTAAGCATTCCTGATGAAAAGGCCAGAGAGAAACATAAAAAGGTAAATATGAAAGAGAAATCATAACAGACTTAAGGTTAAACTGTTTACATTCCTATATGGGAAGATGATACATGTAACTCTTAAGAACTTTATCATTGCTAGGGCATTTAGAAAGTGTCTACAAAGACAGAGTGCATGGATATAAGTCCATTATGTTGAGATGATCTCAAAAAAAATGAAGAGGTAAGAAAGGGGATGCACTGAGAGAAGGGGGAAAAGAGAGGAAGAAGGGGGAAAACTATCTCACAAAAAAGAAATGTGCAAGGAAGAGCTTTTATAGTAGAGTAGGAAATGGGGGGCAATGCTTGAATCTCACTCTTTAAATTGATTTAAAGAAAGTTGGGTATAGAAATCTATCTTACACAGCAGAGAAGTGGGAGAGAAAGAGGAAAGAGAAATGATAAAAGTGTGATGGTGATAAAAGGGAAGATGAATTCAGGGAGGCAGTGGTCAGAAGCAAAACAGACTTGAGAGGAAAGAGAGAGAGAGAGAGAGACAGACAGACAGACAGACACACAGACAGAGAAACAGAAGAAAATAGGATGGAGGGAAATACACAGTTACTAACTATTACTATGAGTGTGAATGGAATGAAGTCACCCATAAAACAGAAGTGGACAGAATGATTGAAAACCAGAATCCAACAATATTTTGTTTTCAAGAAGCACACTTGAAGTGGAGACACACACACACAGAGTTAAAATAAGGGTCTGGAGCAGAATCTATTATAATCCAGCTGAGGTAAAAAGAAAAAAAAAAACAACCCACAGAGGTAGTAATCATGATCTCAGACAAAACAAAAGCAAAATAGACCTAATTAAAAGAGATAATCAGGGAAACCACATTTTGTTAAAAGGTGCCATAGAAAATGAAGTAATCAATACTAAATATATATGCACCAAATGCTAGAGCATCCAAATTCTTAAAGAAAAAGTGAAATGAATTATAAGAGGAAATAGTAAAGTTATACTAGTGAGAGACCTCAACTTTCCTTTCTCAGAACTAAATAAATTTAACAATAAAATAAGTAAGAAAGGAAAAAAAAGAAATTAAGGAGATGAATAGAATTTTAGAAAAGTTAGATATGATAGACCTCTAGAATTGAATGGGAATAGAAAGGAGTATACCTTTTTCTCAGCTGTACATGGTACCTTCACACAAACTGATCATGTATTAGAGCATAAAAACCTCAGAAACAATATTTAAATGCACTCTTTTTGAATCATAAAAATTCAATAAAATTATATTCAATAAATAGTCTTGAAACCAAAATATTTTGTACCATTAATAAATAGAACAAAAATAATTTTAAAATTCTTTATTTCATCATCATCTTATCCTTTCGATTTCTATTTATGTTTTATAGTATGTAGAATATATTAGAACAATAGTATAAGTGGTGCATGCATGTGAGGAGTCAAAAATTATACCAGAGATGCAAGCCAGAGGTTACTGGGAGGATGGTGCTATCTCTGAATAATGAAGTTTGGGAAGATGGGGAAGATTTTGTGGGGAAAGATGAGTTCAGTTTGTACATATTGAGTTTAAGATGCCCATGAATTTGAGATGTCCGAAAAGCAACCTCCCCAAAAAAACCCTAATGTTCTCTGAGGTTCCATTAAGAGAAGCATAGAACAGTGATGTGATTGTTCCAGTATACTATGCCCTAGTCAGATCATTTCTAGGCTATTTATGTTCAGTTCTAGGTGCTACATTCTAGAATAGACATCAATAAACCATAATGTATTCAAAGGAGGACATCAGAATGTCAGAGTCTCCAAGTCATATGAGAATCAGTTGAAGGACCTGAGAATGTTTAGCTTAGAGAAGAGAACCCTCAAGAGGATATGGGAGCTGTCTTCCATGAGGGTGCCATTGTGACATTCATTTTAGAGTCAGAAGAACTATGTTCAAATGTCTCCCTAATATCTACTACCTGTGTGACCTTCAGCAAATTGCTTAACCTCCTCAAGTCTTGGTTTCTTTATCTATAAAATGAGGGGAATGGGCCAAAGAGATTCTGGAGTCTTTGCCAACTCTAGATCTTTTGTCTTTTGATTCTCAAACTTTTCAAAGGGCTATCATATGGAGGAGAGATTAGACTTCTGCTCGGTCCTGTAGGACCAATGGGCAAACCAACATCTTAGTCTCGACATCATGAAAAACAGAGTTCTCTGAAAATGGAATGGGCTGTGTTGGAAGAAAGAAGAAAGGAAATAAGCATTTATTCAGCAACTATTTACTATTTATTAAGTACACCTAGTGCTAGCCACTGTGCTAAGAACTTTACAAATATTATCTCACCTAATTCTCACAACTCTGAGGGATAGGTGTTATCATCCCCATTTTGTAGTTGAGAAAACCAAGGTAGACTGAAGTTAAATGATCCGCCCAGCACAAGTGTTCCAGGATGGATTTATCCTCCTGGTTACAGGCCAGGCACTTCATCTACTGTGCCATTTAGCTGCCTCTAGATAATAAGTTCCATCCCAAAGGACATCTACAAGTGGAAATAAAATGACTACCACCAGCAACAATACCCCCATATATTGTAAAGATACTTCTTAGTTAGGTCCTGGTTTGATTAGACATCCTTGGAACTCCCTTCTCCCTACAAGATTTTGTGATTCCATGAAAGGATGGATCACCCAAGATGATTTGCCACAGGCTGGCCCCATGTACAAGAATCTGCACTGAGGGGATTTCCAGGCAAAGGTTGTGTTTCCAGTTCTCCAAAACAAATGGTTGAAAAATGAGTATTATTCAACCCATGTGCTTCCCAGACACGATGCCAAACAACCAGATTCACTAATTAGTTTTTTTCCCCCTAACCAATTTGATTTAGGATACTAATTTGGCCAGGAACTTCACTGATTAGAAGTGAACCAGGTCAACTTGTTTGCTAATAAGTGAATATAGGGACAAAAGTCATAAAGAGTCAAATGGGCTCCATTTTAATAAGTTTTCCTGAAAACCTGAATTTTCAAACAAGAGAAGTTATAAGTCAGTTCCTTTCATTATGAAAGGACCCCTCATTTTTCAAAAGTATACATCTAGTTGAGTGTACTGAAATAGGATTCTATTTAGGATTAAGTCTGTTACACTGAATAAAATTTTTGCAAAACCAAATAATAAAATTTTCTCTTTCCAGCACTTACTTTAGACAGAAAATATTATTACTGACATTGTTTAAACATTTGGTTCACAAAAATAACATTCAGAATGTTGTTTACTTCCTTCTTCATACTTTGCTTGACTTAAAGATGTCTTGCCACCAGGGAAGTGGCACTATTTTTCAAACAACTAGGCTTCTCATAAGCATGGTGAATGGAAAGAGAAAAAGAGAGGCAAAAATCAGATAAATTCTACTCTACTCACAATTTCTTTTAAAATAAAAAAAACCTTTTTGTTATAAATAATCATAGATAGTAAAAATGATACACAATTGGAACAAAATTTAAAGAAATACAAACAATATTTACTATAGGTCATCACTTCACTTTAAGCCTCAGTTTCCTTACCTGAAAAATGAAAGGGTAGGACAAGATGATCTCCAGTGTCTAAATCTGTGATCCTAAGAACTTAGTGATAACATTGGTGTACTACTCAGGAATTCAATTAGAGGATTAGAAACCAGGAGAAGGGGAAGTCTGTGTATGCATCATGGAAAGAGTATGAACAGAAAGTCAGAAAACCTAGGTGGTTACTATCACTAATTCTATGTGTCATCTTGGACAAGTCACTCTATTTTTTCTGAGGCTTGGCTTTCTCATCAGCAAAATGTGGGAGCTGGATTATTTGGAGATCCTACCATGCTCTGAGATTTTGTGACATGCCAGCACAATAAATGTGACATCACAATGTGATATCAATATATAAAGAATCAGCAACACTTATAGGAGCTCAGGGAAATTTCTCAGAAGTTAGAAGGAGGTTGCCTGGACTTAGAGGAAGACCAAGTCCTCATGGGTGTCCCTGATCCCTAGGGAGAAACTGAGAAAGCCTCTGAGTTCTAAGCCAATTCAGCAAAGAAGTAGACACCAGGGTAACTCATTCAGAACTGCAGTGAGATTGTAATTAGACTTTTGAATCTCTTGCTGTCATCAAAGCAGCAATTAAAAAAAAACGAATTTAACGGCAGCTCTTGAAAGTCACTGAGGTAGACAGAGGAGGAGGAGTAGAGTGTTCCAGTCTTAGGAGGTGGGGAACTAAGACTTGAGTAGCTGCCTGCCAGAAGCTGATGTTTTTGCTGGCATCCCCTTCCAGGTATCTCCAATTCAAAGCCACCTGATGCTCACTCAGGGAAAAAAAAACCCACCAGCATTCCAGGAGAAAGAGACACCCTCCCTACCCACCCACACACCAGCTTTTGATTATATTTTATTCTAATTTAGTTTTAATTTGCAGTTACTTTCCCATATCCCAATAAAACAATCAAATGAAAGATTACAACCCACAGGGAATTAATTGCAAAACAGCTAGCATGGGATGTGGGATTCCCTTCAGGGAGGCTAAGCCATGGTGATTCTCAGTTTAGTTTGGCTGGTGGGATAGGAGAATTCAAAGTAATCATTGTAGATCACTCTATACCTGGTCAATCTCATTTTCCCTAAGCTCTGGCAAGCATTGCTAGCTATATGTTTCCAAACCACACAATGATAGCCGAAGCCACCAGACTCCTCAAAGAGTAAAAATCTGTACTGGAGCATCTCTGGGGCAAGAAGACCTCCCACACTACCTTTTAATTTGTCTGACACATTTGGAGCCGTGACAAGAGTTTCTTGGGGGTAATTTTTACTCTCATCTCCTTTAGAGGAAGGTTCAAAGCCAAGGAGGCCTGGGTTCAAGTTCCATCTCTAACACATAATGGCTATTACTTTTGGCAAAGTACTCTTAATGCTCTGGGCAATTCTTTGTAAGTTATAGAGAAGGTGCCAACCTGCATTGTTAATGGGAGTTTCCACATGTAGTAGATCATTATGCTGATGAAATCACATGTCCAGTCCCCATCTTAATTCCATCTTTTTTAAAACGATACTAAGAAAGATGAAGTATTTACTGTCAGACAAAGACAAGAATGTCCTTGTGAGTGTTTCTATTTGTACCAACCAGTCCTCAAATTATATAGAAATCTAATTTAAACTTATTAGTGTGAGTATCCTACCCAGTGGTGCAGATTACTATCCAGCCATCCCATGCAAATCTTGTTAATAACCTCCCATAAGTTTGCTGTAGGGGGTACATGCACAATACAGGGGGAGGGCTTTTCTCAGGTTCTATTCACATTGTGAAACTAGTAATGGAACACACAAATTGTGTGCTAATTATGCCTATTCTTGCTGTGTGACTGCTTCATTTATTCCCAGTCACGTGTTTCTCTGCTGTTGTCTTCTCCACTGTGTTTCCTACATCATTTCTCATTTGGGATGTGTTATAGACTACTTATTCATGTCTACCATATGCTTCTCCATTGCCCTTTGAGTGATCATTAGTATCAGTTCTCTGGAGGCTAGATTTCCAAAAATCACAGCCACACAATGTCATCAGGAAGAATTGTGTTGGTCTGATGACCTTATGACTCAACTGAATCTGTACTCTCCAAAGTGATCAGTCATCTCTTTTCTCAGTCCTGTCTGCTCCATTTGACACTGATGACCACCAACCACTGTCTTCTCCTAAATACTCTCTCCTCACTGCATTTTAATAGCACTATTTTCTAGCTATCAGCTCTATGCAGATGCCTCCTAGACCTAAATATGCAGTCACTACTTTCTAACTATCAGCTTTATGCAGATGACCCCCAGATCTAAATATGCAGTTACTGCTTTCTAATTATCAACTCTATGCAGATGATCCCTAGATCTAAATACGCAGTCTCAGGATCTCTCCAAACTTCAGTCACATTGTCCCAATTACCTATTGGATATTTCAAAAGGATATTCCAAGGGATGTAAATTAACCTAAGACTGAACTCATTCCCCCCTCCCAAATCCTCCCCTCTTGCAAACTTTGCTGTTTCTATTGAAGGCACCACCTTCTATCCATGTATTGTCACCATGACAGCCTCATTTCAGCACAGTCTTGCTCATGTCCAGGCTCTACCCATCCTTATTCTGCTCACTTTCTCACATTCTGCTTACCCTTTAGGGTAAAACTTCCATTTCTTTGTGGTGGTTCCTCACTGTCATTCAAGGAGATCTAGGTAGCCCTTTCTCCAAGGTTATGGAGTATTCTTCTAGTATTCCCAGATTAATAACCTCAAAATTATCCCATAGGCCTTATTCTAATTCATCTCACATATTCAGTAAGTTGTCAAGTCTTGCTGCCTCTAACTCCACAGCATCTCTTGCCTCTGGCCCCTTCTCTTGACTGACATAAATGCTACTTTAGTCCAGGCCCTCATCACCTCTCACCTGAATTATTACAACAGCCTCTTAATTGGTCTCCCTGCATCATCTCTGCCCATTCCAGTCCATCTGACATACAGCTGCCAAAATGGTTTTCCACAGATTAAAACCACATTGAGACTTTTGGAACACCTTGCTAAAAAATATGTGCATGCACACACCCATACACACATACATGTATGTCTATGCACACACATGCATATATACATATAAAATATACATATACATGTATATGCATATATACACATACACACATATATCTTAATCAAATACTGAAAATGGATGATGAGTTGGGCCCAGAGTTTAACAGAAGGCAAAGAGAGAGCTGTAAAATCATCTCAAGCTTCTCCCCTAAATAAAGGTCCGACATTTTTAAATTTTATATTTTACCTCATCAAATATTTCCCAATTACATGTAAATAAATTTTTAGCAATAATTTTTTAAAATTCGAGTTCCAAATTCTCACTCTCCTTCCTGCCTTGCCTTCTTTCTCTTCCCACCCCTGAAGGTGAGCAATTTGATTTCAATTATACATGTGAGGTAATGCAAAACATATTTCCATATAAGCTAGGTTACAAAAGAAAATGCACAAAACCCCAAGAAAAATAAAGTTTTAAAAAAATGCTTCAATCTGCATTCAGAGTTCATCAGTCCTCTCTCTGGAGAGGGACAGCATTTTTTATCATGAAGCCTTTGGAAATGTCTTAGATCATTACAGAGTAGGTAAGGCTTTCACATTTGATCATCCTCACAATATTGCTGTTACTGTGTACAGTGTCATTCTGGTTCTGCTCCCTTCAGTTTGCATCAGTTCATAAGTCTTCCCAGGTTTTTCTGAAACCATTCTGCCTGTCATTTCTTGTAGCATAATAATATTCCATCACAATCATATACCACAATTTGTTCAACCGTTCCCTGATTGATGGACATCCCCTCAAAATTCAATTCTTTGTCATCACAAAAAGAGCCACTATGATTTTTTTTTTGTGCATAGAGGTCCTTTTTCCTTTTCTTTGATCTCTTTGGGGTACAAAGCTAGTAGTGGTGTTGCTAGATCAAAGGGGATGCAGTTTTATAGCCCTTTGGGCATAGTTCCAAATTGTTCTAAAGAATGATTGGGTCAGTTCACAACTCTACTAACAGTGCATTAGTGTTCCATTTTTTCCATATCCCCTCCAAAATTTATAATTTTCCTTTTTTATCATGTTAGCCAATCTGGTAAGTGTGAAGTGGTACCCCAGAGTTGTTTTAATTTGCATTTCTCTAATCAGTAGTGATTAGAGCATTTTTAAAAATGTGACTATTAATGGCTTTGATTTCTTCTTCTGAATGTAATTTCACCATTTATCAAATGGGGAATGACTTTTATTTTTATAAATTTGGTTCAGTTCCCTAAATACTGAGAAATTAGGAAAGCATGGAGAAATGGCCCTGTCAGATCTATGAATAAGGGAAGAGTTATGACCAAACAAGAGATAGAGGGGATTGTGGGAAATAAAATAGATAATTTTGAAAAGAGAAACTTGCTACAAAATTTCCCCCTCCCCAGTTTCTTGTTTTCCTTCTAATTTTGGCTACATTGGTTTTGTTTGTGCAAGTACTCAAAATTATCTATTTTATTTCCCACAATCTACTCTATCTCTTGTTTGGTCATAACTCTTCCCTTATCCATAGATCTGACAAGGCCATTTTTTTCTATGCTTTCCTAATTTACTTATGATTTTACCCTTTATATAAATCATTTATCCATTTTTACTTTATCTTGGTATATGGTGTGAGATGTTGGTATATGCATCGTTTCTGTCAAATTGCTTTCCAATTTCCCCAGCAATATTTATCAGATGTTGAGTTCTTACCCTGAAAGCTTGACTTTTGGGGTTTATCAAACACTAGATTACTATAGTCATTTACTATTATTGTGTATTATGTACTTTATCTATTCTCCTGATCCATCACTCTATTTCTTAACCAGTACCAGACTGTTTTGATAATTACCACTTTGTAATATAGTTTGAAATTTGGTACTGTTAGACCACCTTCCTTCACATTTTTTTTTCACTGATTCCCTTGATGCTCTTGACCTTTTGTTCTTCCAGATGAATTTTGTTACTATTTTTTTCTAGCTCTACAAAATAATCCTTTGGTAGGTTGATTGGTATGGCACTGAATACATAAATTAACTTGGGTAGAATTGTCATTTTTATTATATTGACTCAGCCTACCCACGAGCACTTAATATTTATCCAATTGTTTGAATATATTTTATTTGGGTGAAGTGTTTTGTAATTGTGTTCATATGGTCCCCGGGTTTGTCTTGGCAGGTAGGGTCCCAAGCATTTTATATTGTCTGAAGTTATTTTAAATGGAATTTTTCTTTCTATCTCTTCCTGTTGGGTTTTGTTGATAGTATATAGAAATGCTGATGATTTGGGTGAGTTTATTTTATATCTTGCAACTTTGCTGAAGTTGTTAATTGTTTCAACTAGTTTTTTAGTTGATTCTCTAGGGTTTCTCTAAGTATACCATCATCTTATCTGCAAAGAGTGATAGCTGTGTTTCCTCATTGCCTATTTTTATTCCTTCAATTTTTTTTTTACTTGTCTTATTGCTACAGGTAGCATTTCTAGTACAATATTGAATAATAATGGTAAAAATGACCATCCTTCACATTACAGATAATGCTTGCTTTTGGTTTTAGATAGATATTACTTCTTCATTTTAAGAAAGACTCCATTTGTTCCTATGCTTTCTAGTGTTTTTGATAGGAATGGGTGTTGTATTTTGTCAAAAATTCTTTTCTGCGTCTATTGACATAATCATATGGTTTTTGTTGTTATTGTTATTGGTATGTTCAATTAAGCTGATAGTTTTCTTAATATTGAACCAGCCCCATATTCCTGTTATAAATCTCACCTCCTCATAGCATATGATCCTTGTGATATATTGCTTTAATCTCCTTCCTAGTATTTTATTTAAAATTTTTGCATCAATATTCATTAAGGAATTTGATCTATAGTATTCTTTTTCTGTTTCTGTTTTTGCTATCTCTAGTTTTGTGTTCATTCATATTCATGTGTTACAACAGGAATTTGGCAGGATTCCTTCTTTGCCTATATTTTCAAATAGTTTATATGGTATTGGGAATATTCCTTAAATGTTTGATAGAATTCACTTGTAAATCCATTTGGTCCTAGGAATTTTTTCTTAGGGAGCTCATTGATAGCTCGTTCAATTTCTTTTTATAAAGTGGGGTTATTTAAGTATTCTATTTCCTCTTCTGATAATCTGGCAAGTTTACTTTTTTGTAAATATTCATCCATTTCACTTAGATTGTCAGTTTTACTGGCATATAGTTTGACAAAATAACTCATAATAATTGCTTTAATTTCATCTTCATTCAAAGGGTGAACTCACTCTTTTTATTTTTGATATAAGTAATTTGGTTTGCTTTTTTAAAAATCAAATTTATTTTATTGATTTTTTCCATAAAACCAGCTCCTCATTTTATTTATTAATTCATTTTTTCACTTTCAATTTTATTAATCTCTCTGATTTTTCAGGATTTCCATTTTTGGTACTTAATTGGGAATTTTGAATTTGTTCTTTTTCTATTTGTTTTTTTTAGTTGCATGCCCAATTCATTGATCTTGGCTTTCTCTCTTTTATTGTTATACCCATTTAGAGATATAAATTTTCCCCTAAGAGCTGCTTTGGTTGGATCCAACAAATTTTAGAATGTTGTCTCATTGTCATCATTCTCTTTAATGGAATTATTGATTGTTTCTATGATTTGTTTTTTGACTCACTCATTATTTAGGATTAGATTATTGAGTTTCAAATTAGTTTTTAATCTATGCTTCCATGGACCTTTATTAAATGTAGTTTTTATTGCATTATGGTCTCAAAGGGATACATTTAATATTTCTGCTTTTCTGCATGTGGTTGTCAATTTTTGTGAAGGTGCTATGGATAGCTAAGACAAAGATATGCTTCTTTCTATTCCTATTCAGTTTTCTCTAGAGATCTATCACATCTAACTCTTCTAAGATTCTATTCATCTCTTTGACTTTTTATTTTATGGTTAGATTTATCTAGCTCTGAGAAGCGAAAGCTAAGGTCTTCCACTAGTTACAGTTTTATTGTCTATTTCTTCCTATAACTCATTTAACTTTTCCTTTAAGAATTTAGATGTTATGCTGTTTGGTCCATACATTTTTAGCATATATTATATATTATATTTATTACATACCCTAATTTCCTGATAGTAAATGGCCTTCTTCATGTTCTTCTGAGCTGTCTGATGTGTTTAGGATGGAGTGGGGTTGTCTTGGATATAGAATTACAGATTTGAGAGAGTCCTGTGCTTGACTACTTGTACTCTGAGCCCACTGGTACCTGCATAACTTTGGGGAGAGAGCTACCTAGACCCCCTTGAATGACAATGATAAACCACTACAAAGAAAAGGAAGCTTTGCTTTTCTGACAGTGAGCTGAAGAAGGAGCAATGAATATAAAGGGGACAGATCTCTGTGCTGAAATGAGCTGCAAACCACGATTAGACACATCACGTTAGCCCAATAGGTTTTAAGCACTCATTACTCCTCTCTTAGGGAAGCTAGATAGCCCAGTGGATAGAATGCCCATGCTGGAGTTAGGAAGACCTAAGTTCAAATCTGACACTTACTAGCTGTGTGATCCTGGGCAAGTCACTTGACCCTGTTTGCCTCAGTTTCCTCAAATGTAAAATGAGCTGGAGAAAACAATAGCAAACTACTCCAAAATCTTTGCCAAGAAAACCTCAAATGAGGTCATGAAGAGTCAAACAGAAAATGACCAAACAACACTCTTTTCTTTCTTTCAGTCAGTCATACAACACTCAGTCAACAAGCATTAGATGACTACAGGCTAGTTGGTGATTCCTCCTGTATATGAAGTGCTTTATAGAGTTTTTGAAACACATTCATATCTTCCACTTTATTGGATCCTGAGAACGAAGAATGATAACACACAATGTTCAGGGAAGGTATTATTAACCCCATTTTATAGCTGAGAGAAATTCTGACATACTCAAAGTCACACAGCTAATAATAATAATAATAATAATAATAATAATAAAATAAGATTTGTATATAGCACTTTAAGGTTTGCAAAGCATTTTACATATGTTAATTAATTTTATTTTATTAAATGGAAAAATTGATGTTAGTCTTTTGACTCCTTGCAATACCATATGCTGCTTCTGATTATTGCCTTCTCTAGGGTATCATTTCTGTGGGAGCATCTAAAAACCACAGGTACTAAAAAACAAGCAGTTCTCTCTTTTGTAAAATCTTATTTTAAATTAAAATAATTTTTTTCCAATTAATAAGCATTTTTTCTTTTCCTTCTCTCTACCACACTTTGAAAAAAACTGTAATACTTATAGCCAATATGCATAGTGAAGCAAATAATACCTAAAGGAGAGGTGGAATGGGGAAGACAAAAGAAATTGACACACTGACCATGTTGGAAAATGTATGCCTCTTTCTTGCACCAGTAGTCAACCCCTTCTCTTTTGAGAGGTGGGAGGCATGATTCATCATTGGTCCTTTGAAGTCATAATGGCATACTGCACTCATCAGTGTTGCAACCATTTAAAAGAGTATTTAAAATACAGTGAATCTATGCAAATAAAGAAGGGATGTGTCCATAGCCCACTAACATGAGCAGTCTAGCACACAAATGGGGATACCACATCCACACTCCCCTTTTCTCTCTTGAAACTGGCTCTTGTTCTCCAGTATTTCCTCATACTTGAAGGTCTGATGGTTTTCCCCTAGATTGGGGGCTGGCCTTGGCCATAGTGACCTGGCTACTTTTCTTCCAGGATCGCTAGGGATAATCCTGGAGTGGGTAAGTTATTCTCTGACTACTTCCTACTAGAGCTTTTCCTTTTTAAATTTTTTTTTCCAATTGCATGTAGAAACAATTTTTAACTTTTTTTTTTTTACATTTTGAGTTCTAAATTCTTCCCCCCTCACCCCCCCCAAGATGTCAAGCAATTTGATATTGGTTATACACGTGCAATCATACAAAACATATTTCCGTATTAGTCATGTTGTGAAAGAAAACACAGAACAAAAAAACTCACAAAAATATTCTGACTTCATCAGTTCTTTCTTTGGAGGTAGGTAGCATTTTTCATCATAAGTCCTTCAGCATTCTCTTGGATCTTTGTATTTCTGAGAATAGATAGCTAAGTCATTCGCAGTTGATCATTGTACTGTAACATTGCTATTATTGTGTACAACATTCTCCTTGTTCTGCTTACTCCACTTCGTATCAGTTCATGTAAGTCTTTTTGGGTTTTTCTGAAAGCATCTTGCTCATAATTTCTTACAGCACAATAGTGTTGCATCACAATCATATACCACAACTTGTTCAATCATTCCCCAATTGATGTGCATCCTGTCAATTTCAATCCTTTGCCACCACAAAAAGAGCTCCAATAAATATTTTTGTATATATCAATCCTTTTCCATTTAAAAAAAAATCTCTTTGGGATATAGACTTAGTAGTGGTATTGATGTCTCAAAGGGTATGCACAGTTTTTATAGCCCTTTGAGCATAATTCCAAATTGCTCTCCAGAATGGTTGGATCAGTTCACAACTCCACTAACAGTGTATTAGGGTCCCAATTTTCCCACATCCCCTCCAATACTTGTCATTTTCCTTTTCTGTCATATTAGTCAATCTGATAAGTGTGAAGTGGTATCTCAGAGCTGTTTCAATTTGCATTTCTCTAATCAATAGTGATTTTGAGCATTCTTTTCATATGACTATAGATAGCTTTAATTTCCTCATCAGAAAACTGCCTGTTCATATATCCTTTGACCATTTATCAATTGGGGAATGACTTGTATTCTTATAAATTTGTCTCAGTTCTCTATATGTTTGAGGGATGAAGCTTTTATTAGAGAAACTTGCTGTAAAATTCCACAGTGCTCCCCTGCCAGTTTTTTGCTTTCCTTCTAATCCTGGCTGCATTGGTTTTGTTTGTGTAAAACCTTTTAATTTAATGTAACCAAAATTATCCATTTTATATCCTAAAATGCTTGCTATCTCTTTTTTGGTAAAAAAAATTTTTCCTTCATCCATAGATCTGACAGGTAAACTAGTCCATGCTCCCCTAATTTGCTTATAGCATCACCCTTTATATCTAAATCCTACACCCATTTTGACCTTATCTTGATATATGGTTTGAGATATTGCCTACTGTAGCTCTTGAGCCCCTATCTGTGTGCTTCCCATTTACACAAAATCAGTTGCAATGACACCAACAATTCTTAAATATAAAGCATTTACTAAATGATAAGGAAAAACAATGCTAATTGTAACATTTTCATTAGAAAGCAAAAGCAGGAGTAATCATAATTTTTACTTTACATAATGTAAAAGTAGAGATAATCAAACATCATGACTCACTCTTAACTCTGAGTCACATTCTCCCCTATGAGGCAGATCTGCAAAGGGCAGGCTCTTTGCCTTTGTTCAGTTGACTTTAAGCCTCTTCTTAGAGCAAAAGACAGCCCACAGCAAAACAGATCAAAAGTCTGTCTTTCCCCCACCTTTTCTTCCTTTCCAACCAGAGAGGGCAATAAAGGGCAAAATAAGCAGCCCTGAGAGGTTTCCCTTCTCTCTAGCTGTAGACAGCACTAGAGAACAAAAACCCCCCATATCTCTTCACACAGCAGCAGGATTCAGCGCTTTGACAATGAACTTCTAATATCTGCTACAACCCTTCTCCAGCGATTCAGTAAAGCACTGCTTCTGTTCCATCCAATTTGGAGATGAGGATGGGCTAGTGAAAGGGCCGATGTACTTTGACTGGAAATGACCACAGGAAGGGTCAGTTAGTGTTTTCTAATCTATTTAGAGAGAATCCAGGAACATGAAGTTGAATTTTGGTCTCAATTTATTAACTCTTATTTATGTTTCTGTTAGCAAAAATAAATGAAGATTCATCTTCAAATCTCCAAAACATTTATTAAGTTGGTGAAAATTCCTCTCTCTCCCCTCTTCCTATCTCCCTTCCCTTTCTCTCTCCTCTCTCTCAGTCCACCCCAGCCTTAGTCTTTCTAAGACTTTAAATTGCAGCTCAATTGTTAATCTGCATTGGTAGAAGACATTTCCTCACTGGGACCTGATCTTCCTAATGAACAAGTCTGACCACGTCACCCTCCCAGACCCCACTACAGTTTAATTAACTCCAGTGTCTCTCTATTGCCCCCAGGATCAAATATAAGATATTCTCTTTGGCTTTCACCTTGATCTGACCCCTTCCTACCTTTCCAGTCTTTTTACACCTTACAACCCCTCCCCTCCCACCCCAATATTCTGCTTCAGTGATACTGTCCTAGCTATGCCCTGGAAGGCATTTTTACTGGTTGTCTGCCATTCATGAAACTCTACCTCTTCATCTCTGACTCCTAGCTTCCCTGGCTTCCTTCAAGTCTCAGCTGAGCCCCACCTTCTGCAAGAGGCTTTTCCTAGTCCTTCGTTTTTAGTACCCTCCCTCTGAGATTACCTCCAATTTACCCTGTGGGCACATTGTTGTTTGTATGTTATCCCCCACCCCCCACCCCGAGACTGTATGTTCCTTGAGAGCAGGGACTTTTTGATTTGTTTTTTTTTGCTTTTCTTTGTACCTCCCCAAGTGCTTTGCACAGTATCTGCTTAATAAATGACTTGTTAAACAACTGACTCCTTAAACCACAAAGTTGTGTGTGTGTGTGTGTTTGAGCGTGCGCGCTCTCAAGCATGCTCCAGTACATGCAAACATGTATAAAACTGGTGGTTCCCCTCATGGAGAATGCATAGGTTCCTTAGACCATAGGTGGAGCTGACCAGTGTCCCCCTGGTCACTTGCAGTGACACATGTGCTCTGGCCCAGAGCTGAAGGATTTTCACCTGGGCCTGGCCCCTTGGTCCCTGTAAGAGCAGTGGGGCAGAGGTTAGAAGGATCAGCAACTTTCTTATCTTTCTGCACCTTTCCCCAGGTGTGGAGCATTTCTGATCTCCTCAGGCTCTCTCCAGACTCCACATGAGCTAAGTGAGGGAGGTGGGAAGAGTGCTAGGTTTGGAGTCATTTGTAGCCTGGGTGACATTGTATCTCTGTCTCTTTACCTGTAAAAGGAGAGGGTGACCTCTGGTTTCTTTCAGCTCTTGACCTAGAATCCTGGAATCCTCCTGTGGGTTCAT
Organism: Vombatus ursinus; assembly: GCF_900497805.2. Lineage (NCBI taxonomy): Eukaryota > Metazoa > Chordata > Mammalia > Diprotodontia > Vombatidae > Vombatus > Vombatus ursinus. The sequence goes on from NW_020954267.1 coordinate 624,175, forward strand.
GCTAGGTCCTGGAAGATAGAGATAAACAAAGAGCAGGCCTTGACCCCAAAGAGGTTAGATTCTACTGGAGAGGTACAACAGGTAAACAGAGTAGATGCTATATCATTTGAGGAGGGAGGGAGAATGAAGAACCAGGGGCTTCTGGGAGAAAATGGCACCTGAACTGAAAGAAGCTAAGAATTCTAAGACACAAGTTGGGGCAAAGGCACATAGGTGGGAGAGGGAGAGAATGTCCAGGTCAGCTTGGAATCCAGACTGACAGTTACCAATCATTTCCACACCTGGGCCTCAGTTTCCTCATTCATATAATGAAGGGTTTGAAATAGAGCAGGAAAGGACCTTAGCACAGTGCCCAGCAGGTTATAAACACTTACTAAATACTCAGTCTACCTATATTTATCTTAGTACTCATCTAGCCCAGTTTTCTCACTTTACAGATAAGGAAACCAAAAAAGATGAAGATATTTGTGCAAAATCACACAGCAGAAGGATCTGAACCTGGATCCTCTGATTCTGAGGCCATTGCTTTTGCCACTAGACCATCCTGCCTCTCAGCTGCCTCTCAATTCTCTAAATTCTATGGGCTTTTCTGAGGTAAGTGGGTTGGGGGAGCAAACTTGCCCAGACCTCCTTCCCCTCAGCTACTAGGTGGCTAGGTGGTGCAGGAGGTAGAGCACTGAACCCAGAGTCAGGGAGACCAGGCTGCCCTCAGACACTAGCCGTGTGGCCCTGGGCAAGTCACTTAGCCTCTGTTTCCTAGTTTCCTCATCTATAAAATGGAGATAATAATAACAAGCATTTCCTAGGATTGTGGTGAGGATTAAATGGGATGCTTGTAAAGTGCTTTGCAAACCTTACAGAATTAAACAAATGCTATTAGTATTATTATTACCCAGGCTCCAGACCCCTACCTCCCCCACGCTCAGGCTCTCAAACAAACGTCAGCTTGGCACTTTCAGGTGCCAAGTGCAGGTCTTAGACTCCTGGTCTGGGGAGGGGGGGGAAGGGAATGGAGGGAGGGCGGTGGCTCCCCATTGGCTGTCGCAGGCAGGCACTGACCTGGGCTATAGAGCAGCCCTCGCTCTCTCCCGTCTGGGGCTGGGCTTGGGGGCTCGTTACCTTGGCACCGGGCTGGACTTCGCAGGAGGCAGGCGCGCAAAGGGGAGACAGACATCAAAGCTGTTAGGTCTGGAATGCCTGTGGTTCCAGGGGGGCCGGGAGCGAGGCGGAGCCAGGACACGTCGGTGGGGGCCAGATAGCATGATGGTTATCTAGCCATGAAAGCCAGGAGGGGAAGGAGCCAGGGGAGCAGGCTGCTGGGGGCGGGGCGGGGCGGGAAGCCCCAGCCTAGCCAACAATACGGTTTATTGTTCTCTCTCTCTCGGAGGATAAATGCCTTCCGAAGGACGGTTGGGGCTTTCATATGCGCTGGGGAACCGCTGCCCAGGCTTTCTCTCCAAATGTACTCGGTGCTGGAAGAGGCCTTGGGCATGTGCGAGGTAACAGGGGGCCCCGGGGCAACAGGTGCTGGGCTGCGCCGGGCGCGCCAGACACCCGGGGAGCTGCTCCCCCGCAGCCCCTCTCCCTGCCTCTTTCCTCACACACACAAAAGAATAAAAGGGAAGGATTTAAAAGGGGGAAAAAAAAGTAATTAAGCCAACTTCATTAACGTGATGAAGCAGGTTCAAAATCTCCATGGAGAGGAGATGCAAGCCCCCTTGGCCACCCAGAGCTTTCCTGTAGCTTTCTATGAGGAGTTCCAGCCCTGACTCGGGAGGCAGCCAGGTTCCGTGGAAAGACCTCGAGATGGGGCGTCAGAAGCTCTGGGTTCAAACCAGCTCCCCAATTTATAAATCGAGTGATTTTGGTCAGCTCGGCTTCTGTGGGCTTTCGTTTCCTCACCTGTAAAATGAGGGGGTTGTAGAATGAAGGGCTCTGGATCTGGAGTCCATGGACCACCCCGGACTTGGATAGGAAAACGAAATTGCATCTTTATTTTCACTAGGAAAAAAAAAATCGTTTTTATTTTCAATACCCTTAAATTGAAATTTAGCATTTCCTTTAATTATTGAAAAACATTATTCTGAGAAGTCTGTCCCTAGGTTATACCAGACTGCCCAAGGGGGGCATAACACCTAAAAAGCTCAAGAGAGGAGGAAGCCAGATGTAGTGCAGAGCTTAGAACTGGGTGTCAAAGAACTTGATTTTGAACTAGGGGCATTATTCAACTACCTGTGTCACTTAACGTCTCAAAGCCTCAGTTTTCTCATCTGTAAGGGGGGAAGGGAATAAATTAGGTGTCCTGTAAGGTCTCTTCCAGTTCTAAATCTATCATCTTATGGAAACTGGGTGTCAGTTCCTCAGTTATAAAATCGATTTAGGCCACATCAGGGGTTCTTAAGCTGGGGACTGTGAACTTGTTTTTAATTGATTACTGTATTCCTTTATGCAATTTCCTTTGTCATCCTTTGCACTGTTTCATGCATTTAAGAACATTCTTATGAGAAGGGGCTCCCCAGGTGTCACCAGACTGTTGCCAGTAGGGTCCACAACACAAATGAGGTGAAGAACCAGGAATTGGATGGCCCCTTCCATCCCCAGAATTCTAGCTCATGGGAAAAACAAAGCAAGGCAAGAAAGTTAAGGGAAGGGGTAATGATGTATAGAGGACCATGCCTACAGGATAAAATTCATAGTAGTGGAGCATCTCTGTGCCTGGTACTAAGGACTTTTGTACAACAGGCAGTGCCAAGGGAGCCTGGGGGAAAGAATACTGGGCTAGGACCCAGGAAATCTGGGTTCCAGGGGTTAGCTCTGCTATTAGCTTACTGTATGACTTTAAAGAGAGTCAATTTACTTCTCTGGAATTCAGGAGTCCCTTTTATAAAATGAGAATGAACTGGAAGACAGCTAAAGTCTCTTCTAGCTCGAACGTATTTTGTGATTTATCATTTTCAGGTTTGCATGGGAGCACATTGTCATTTAATTTGTGATTATTATCCTCCTTTTACAGTTGAGGAAACTGAGACTTTAAGAAGAAAGGAAAGAAACAAGCATTTATTTAGTACCTACTATGTGTCAGGCACAGTGCTAAGTGCTTTTGATGCTCACAATGACCCTGGGAGGTAGGTGCTATCATCCCCATTTTACTGTTGAGAAAACTGAGGGAAACAGGGGTTAACTTGCCCCAGAGTCACTCAGCTAGTGTCTGAGGGCAGATTTGAAGCCTGGTCTCCCTGACTCCAGCTTCAGTGCTCTCTTAGGGCACTTTAGGGTCACACAGATGAGGAAGTGTCTGAGCAAGACTGAACCTAGGTGTTCCTTATTTAAGGTCCAGCAACGTATCCACTGGAGGCAGCTAGGTAGCACAGTGGATAGAGCACTGGGCCTGGAGTTAGAAAACTGTTATGTCATTTCAGCTGTGTCTGACTCTTCGTGACCCCATTTGGGACTTTCCTGGCAAAAATACTGGAGTGGTTTGCCATTTACTTACCCACTCATTTGACAGATGAGAAACTGAGGCAAACAGAGTTAAGTGACCTGTCCAGGCTCACGCAACTAGAAAGTACCTGAGGCTGGATTTGAATTCATGAAAATGAATCTTCCTGATTCTAAGCCCAGCAATCTATCCATTGTGCCAGTCAGGAAAACTTGAATTCAAATCTGGCTTTAGACATTTACTAGCTGTGTGACCCTGGGCAAGTCACTTAACCTCTGCTTGCCTCAATTTCCTCATCTGTAAAGTGAGCTGGAGAAGGAAATGGCAAACCACTCCAGTATCTTTAAGAAAACCTTATGGAGAGTATCTCCACTGTGCTGTTGGAATGGGAAGAGGAGGCTTCCTGGGCCAAATGGAAAGGAAGCTGCAGTGATATAGTTTGTGTTCACTGGTTTTATGTTCATGCTGTATATATTTATAGGTATACTATTTTCCTTCAATAGAATGTAAGCTCCTTACAAATAAAGACTGATTGTTTCATTCTTTGTACTTGGTGCTTTGTAATAGGCACTTAATTAAAAAATGCTTGTTGGTTGATCCATTGAAGTCAGATGATCTTGGCTAGAGATTCAGCTTAGACACTGTTGGGACCTCAGTGTCCTCTTCTGCAAAATGGGCATAATCATACTTGCAAGGAAAGGGCTTTTTAAGGTAAGGGATTTGTGTTGCTCTCATTTTATTGAATGAGATGTGGCTCACAGAGACGTCAAACAAGTTGCCCAGAGTTACCCAGTAAGCCCAAATAACCATATACCATATACTATATACACACACACATATTTTACAGACTTCATGTTAAGGACTCTCAGCTTAAGGGAAAGCCTTGGTTCCCAGGGCAGCTGTGCCTTTTGCAGATGGAGTCCCTGGGAATGCAGTGGCCTCAGATGCTGGATCGGAGCTGGAAGCTGGAACCCACCGAGCAGCACTGGGAGGCTCAGGGCTAATGTACCCAGGCAGGCTTAAGGTATCAAGGGCTTGACAGCTTTAACAAAGGAGGTGACATCCCGAGAAGATAAAAGGGGTGAGCTGTTTATTTGAGGATTAGAGCCTTAAGAAATGTCTGTAACTCTCCAGACTGAATTTCTGCAGCTTATCCTCCTTGTTCCTGGTTGACTTTTCTCAGGGGTTTAAAGGTAAGGATGTTGATAATCTGCTTTAATGTCTTGGAGGCAGACTGGGTAGGGAAGCTGGTTTCCTACCTTGTCATGGAGAAACCCACACTTTCCATGGGTACTCTATTCTCCTAAATAAACAAGGAACCCTGGACCATCCTCAGTGGGATATTTGCTTTTGATTCATTTATCCAGGAGTGGGGGGAGGGTCAGGGGAAATGCTGGCTTAATTGGTTCCCCTTATCGTCAAGGACGTGCATCTTGGGCATCTAGTAAGCCCTTAATAAAGGCTCATTGACTGAGTGATTGCCTGGCCAGTGTTAGTGATGTAAACAAAATGTAATAAGGATAAATGTAAAGTCTTTTTCTGGGTTCAAAAAATAAACTTCATGAGTACAAGATAGGGGAGGCAGGGTTAGGTAAGCAGTTGCTTTGAAAATTACTTTTTTCTTTTGTTTTTAGTGGACTTCAAGTTCAATGAGTCATCTGGTAGATGGAGCATCCGAAACAGCTAATCACCTACTGGGAGCTTGGGCAACATTTGGAGAGGCTGGACATCCAGGGAGAGAGAGAGAGAGAGAGAGAGAGAGAGAGAGAGAGAGAGAGAGAGATGGATGTATCCTCCAGGAATAAGGACATGATAATCCTGCTGTATTCTGCTCTGCCTCGGCCAGACATCAGGAGTTTTGTGTTGAGTGGTCAACACCAAGGGTGGTAATAAGTAGGAAAGACTAGAATGTTAAAGAAAGCCCGGGCCTGAGTATGACTGGATGAGCTGGGCCCAGTTAGCCTAGAAAAGAGAAGACTCAGAGACAAATAGGTCAGCTGTCTTCAAGTGCTTCTGTACTATGAGTGCCTATAATGTGCCAAGTATTGTACCAAGTGCTTTGATGATTCAAAGACAGATGATACAGAGGACTTAAGAACCAGCAGTACTTAAGATAAATTTGGGAAGAACATTTGGGCTTGGCCCGATATTCAGAGAAGAATCTGTGCTGAAGATGATGAAATTTTAAAGGTACTCAGGGATCTAGTTTTAAGATGACTCAATGAAAGATGAGAGTCCAAAAGAATGGAAAATATTAGGGATGGCCTTATTATCCCAAAATGTGACAGAGAAACCATGGTTGGTTTTTTTCTTGGTGAAAGAAGGTAAAAGTTTCTACTCTTAATGGTCTAATGGAGGAGCACCCAGTCTAAGAGAAAGAGAATATTTGTGCAAACTAAGTTCCATCTATAACTGGGGATTTTTCCATTACAACACAATAGAGGAAGGTAATGTAAAGACATTAATCTAAAATTAATCTAATAATTTAAAATAATAAAAATAATTAATCTAAAAGTAGATTCCTCACAGACAAGTCATCTTTGGTAGCTACAACTGACCATGTGAATTCCTATTGGGTCATCTGCACGGGTCCTTCTCAGACAATGATGCTCCGTGATTTGTGGCCATATGACATCATTGGCAGAATACTGGTATTAAGCTGGGCTTTGGCAGCATCCAGCATCTTGAGATCATTGGACGTGCAATGGGCTGGCCATGCAATTGCTTTTATCATCTGGGAAATATGTACTTTTTTTTTCATCCAATGTTTTTACAATGTGGATGCTTCTTTTGATTTCTTCTGAGTGACCATATCTCTCAGTGCGGAGATACTGTAGTGTTCCAGGCCTTGGTGCAATCAGCCAGATTACATCAAATCAGATTGCATCAAAGAAAAATTTGTGGAGAAACTTGCTGTGATATGGGATCCTGCTGGGCTTGGGCTTGGTGGGGCTTGGTTTTAGTCAAACATACCTGCTAGTGGGGGAGGCTGAGGGTGGTGGATTGGTTGAGAGTCTTCAGCTACAGTAGGCTGATCATATGTCCCCAATAAGTTGTGCACCAATGTGGTGAGCCCCTTGGGAGATGGGGCCCACCTGGCTGCCTAAAGGAGGTTAAAATGGCCCAAGTCAGGAAAATGGAGCTGGTTAAAGCTTCCATGTCAATTGGTATTGAGATCAAGCCTATAAGTGGCTACTGCAATTCCAGCTTAGGCAAGATAGGAAGACCAATCTCCAATAAACAAACAAAGAGAGACAGAAAAACAAATAGATAAATAAAGAATCCTTCATCTGTTTGGACTTTGTACCGGATATCCTCCTCCAGGATACTGTCAAAGTCCTTTAGTGACTCTCTCCTATTTTTTTTGTTGTTGGTACTCAGTAAGTAGATGGTTGAAGGGATATGGTTCCCATGGTCAAGTCTGTTCCTGAATCGTATCTGATTTTTACATAAGCATGAGAGACACCTTTTTTGAAGGAAAGTCTTTAAGGCTGTATTTTGTTTTACCAAGTCAGATGCTTTGTTGTAAGCAGTGACAATTATACACAGCAGGAGCTTATCAAAAAGAAATCATCAACTGTGTGATTGTGAAGATAGGGACTTTCTGTAGAAAATCATCAGGAAGAGTTTCTCTTTTTCCTTTTCTGGGTTTCATCATGGATACCTTCAATGACTATATAGACTATTCTCATGAAGATTTTAGAAAGATGATAAGGTAGGCATGTTGTGGTTGGTGATGTCTTCTCTGCTGCCTTTTTGGATAATAATGTCATTAATGATTTTTTCCCATTCTTTTGGACTCTTCCCCTACTTTGGGACATTTTAAAACAGCCCCTGAGTTTAAAACCTTTAAAACTACGTCGTCCTCAGCACAGATTCTTCTTTACCTTCCGGGTCAGGTCCAGTTGTTTTTCCAGTTTCTCCTCAACTGTCACCACTATCTAATATCTTGTATCATCTCTGTCTTTGTATTTTCAAAGCGCTTAGCTCAATATCTGGCATATAATAAGCACTTAATGTTTGTTGCTTGATTGAATAATTGATTGCTAATACATTCGTTACTGAGGTAGTAGTATCTAAATGTTTCACTCTCCTTGGGAGTACTCTGCAATTCTCAACACTGTAGACTTCACCTTGGGTGGGACTACATAAGGTTTTACACAGTCCCTTCCCACATCTATAAGAGCCTGATGGACATCCCCACATTTGTATGTTATATTAGCAACTCAAACTCATCATATCTAAGACTAACTTCATCATCTTCCCTACTAAATTTGCTCCTTCTCCCAACCTTTCTGTTTCTGTTGATGACTCTCCTATTACTTCAGTGGACCAGCCTTTAAAACTCAGTCTTCTCACTTACCCCACCACATTCAATCAGTCAGCAAACATTTATTAAGTACCTATTATGTGCCAGGCACTATGCCAAGTTCTTTTGTTTCTACTTCTACACCATCTCTCACATCTATTCTATCCACTCACACTAGTATTGACATTCTAGTTCAGGCTCTCATCAATTCTCTGCAAAGGATGTGATCACTACTTCTTCCTTTTTACATTTGTTTGCAATATTTTTGTGGTCAATTTTATAAAATTTCCATATGGTGCCGAACAATACATATATTCTTTAGCAAGCCCATTTAGAAGAGACCCTAAGTCTTTTAGTTCTAGTTTCTCCAGCAGTTTGTTCCATTCTCTGTTTTCCATTTTGTTTATCCTTCTGTTAGAAATCCAAAGCTAAGAGAGCTACTGAAATCTCTTATCATCGTTGTGTTACTATGTTTACCTTATAGGTGAATCAACTCTCTTCTGCACTATCAAAAGAGCTTCCTAACTGGTACCTCCAGCCTCCAGTCTCTCTTCTCTAATCTGTCATTCAAACAGCTGTCAAAATAACTTCCCAAGGTGCATATCTGACCTGCTTTTAAAAACAAACAAAACAAAACAAAAACCTTCAGTGACTCCTTACTGTTTGTGGTATAAAATACAAATTTCTTAGTCCAAATTCAAGGCCCTTCAAAATGTGCCTTCAACCTATACTTCCATTTTACTGCTACTAACAGGAAAGGCAAGTCAGCCTAGCTGATGTAGAAAGATGTTGTAAGGGAGAGATGAGGTAGCATGTGTCAAATATGTTAAACACCTCCATCACTTGACCACCAAACCCAGGTGGAGATAGCCTAGAACCCTATGCCCAAGAATCTATGGAATAGCAGTGCCCTCCAGAACACCAGCCCAGCTTCTAGACTGGCTCTCACAACCATCTTGGAAAGAGCAATGTTTGAGGAAATGGGACCAGTTATCCTCAGCACCACCAACATCAGTATCAATTGCCAATCAACTACTACCAAAAGGCATGTAAATTAACCCCTACACCCCTGGTCCTACTTCTAGCCTAGTCCCTGCAGCCATTATCTGGGGAGCAATCCTTGTGGAGATCTGACCTGGCCACTGCTATTGTAGATGCTGCAGTCCCTGCCTTTTCAGTAACCACAACTACTAAAGACCCTGTAAAGAAAGGTCTTGAAGCCAAAATCCTCAGCAGCATCAACTGGTTCAGTGACAGATATGGACATGGTTTATCAATGGAAATGACATCAAAGAAAATGTATTGCCATCTGCTTTGCTGCTGGACCCTAGGGACCTTTCCATCTCTCTTGTGGCTAAACCCTGCTAAATCTTGTCTCCCCCATTAGAATGTGTGCTCCACAAGAACAAAGATTGTCTTGATTTTCTGTTTCCATCCTTAGCATTTAGTACAGTGCTTTGCTCATAGTAAGAGCTTAGTAAATGCTTTTTTAATTCATTTTTTTCATCTAGGAAAAGATCTTATATTATCACCAAAAAAAAAACACCAAGAGAAAATCAGTTTTCTGCTTTCCCACCTATATAGAATTTTAATGAGAGTGTACATACATTGAGGTCATTCCTTATATAGGGCATAGGTTTACCATCATGCAAGTGACCCAAAAATGTAGAGAATACCAGATCCCATCGTGTTTGTTGTTTATTGACTATAAACAAGGCATTTGTTTCTGTGAAGCAAAAAGAAACTTCCCTGAAAGACTCTACCCCAACAAGGTGTGTCCCATTCATGTCTAAATTGTATAAGATTTCTTGAAAGATATAATAGCCAAGACAGCTTTGAAAACTTTCTGATTGTTGTCAAACAAGGCATGAAGGATAAAAAAGATGTGCTCACCAATAGTGTCTACCACTGTCAAGTTTGAGAACCCTTGGAGAATCCAAGCTGAAGATGGTTTTCCTATAAATGGTGAGGTCTTTCAGATTCTTTTCTTTGTAGAAGACATTGTGTCAATGGCATCAAGCTCTGGAAGCTTACAGAGACTCCTAAATGAGATCCACAGCCATTCAAAAGTATTCAGTGTAACGATCCACACAGGAAATACCAAGTGGATGAAGAAAAGAATGCCTACATTCATACTATGATATACAGTTGGATGACCAAATTCCAGATCTCATCCATCACTGTATTTCTATTGGACACAGTGCCAGTAGATAATTAGTTGGATATAAAGGAAGTGAATTGAATGAATTACCTCTGGGAAACTGTACTGTTCTTTTAAGTTTTCATTGTAACAAAAGCTCATCTTTTTAATGACAATATTATTTTGGTGATGCTTATTTTTTCACATCATGGAATATAATAGGAGGGGGGAGGGAATAAGCATTTATATAAAGCCTACTATATGCCAGGCACTGTGCTAAGTGCTTTCCAAATGTTATCTCATTCAATGGTCTCTGAATGAAGTTGAAGATCACTCAAAAGGAAAAGAAAAGGTGACCAGGTAGATAACAGTATCTGCTACCAGTTACTATCCTTCACCCAGTGTCAGTAATGTGAATTGAAGCCATCATATCTAGGAACACTGATTCACCAATTGAAGCCTACAAATTAATGGCAAAAGTCAGTTACAAATCTGGCCATTTTGAAAATTGATCACTGCCATTCTGTTCCCCCAAGAACCACATTCTGGGGACAGGACCTAGGAGGTATCGCCACTGATATAATTTAGAGCAAAAATAGACAAGTTAGTCTCAGCTAAAAATAAATAGTCCCAGTTAAAATCCTACCTTCTATAGAAAGTCTTTTCTAATCCCCCTTAAGGCTGGCACTTTCTCTCTGCTGATTTCCAATTTATCTTCTATAAATCTTGTTTGTATATAGTTGTTTATTTAGTGTCTCCTTAGATTGTGAGCTCCTTGAGAACAAAAGCTGTCTTTTGACTTTCTTTGTATCTCCAGCATTTAGCACAGTGTCCAGCACATAGTAGGTACATAATAAATGCTCATTCATTGACTGACTGATATTCTATGATAGATTATAGATGTATACATTATATAGATTGTTCCTTCATTGGAATATGCTCCTGATGATAGCAGAACAGGAACATTCTTCAAAATCACGTTTTAAGAGAAGGAATGAGCTGCTCTTGACCAATCCAATTCACTGATTCACTGGTTGGGCCAGTGTGTATGTTATCCTGAAACCAGGTTTTTGACTCCAAATCTACTCTCTTAAGACAAGTTCTCCTCTGACCTGTCAGTCACACCCACCTACCCCTCTCTTCTCTTCCTGCTCCTGACTATTGTCTCCTCAATTAAAATTCAAGCCCCTTGAGGGCAGGGACTGTTTTTACCTTTCCCAGTATCCCCAGTGCTTAGTACAATGCCTGGCACATAGTAGGCACTTTAAAAATGCTGATTGACTGACTAGTTTTTCCTGTTTTCCTTTTTTTCATGTCTCCTCCACATCTACAGACACTCAACAGCTAGATTAAAAGGGGAAAACTCAGGCAATCATCCAGATGTTTTGCAGATCTATAGATATCTGGCATCATGCATACCAAATGCTTGGATGGTGATTCAATTTGTCTTCCCCTGCAGGTGTTAAATACAGACACACCCTGCTCTCCTTTCTAGACTCTTCTAACTGCCTCTCTACATCCCTCACTCGCTTATCGTCCACCTTGACACATCTCTCCCTTTGACTCTGCCACACTTCTACCCATTCATGCACACTGCTAGTCAGTCAGCGTGTTTATTAAGTACCTACTGTGTGCTAAGCACTATACTAAAAGCTAGGTATACAAAGGAAGGCAAACTGGTCGTGCCTGGAGGAGCTTACATTCCAATAAGGAAGAGAAACATGCAAAGAAAAATCCGTAGGTCTAAGTGTAAATGGCGGCAGTTTCAGAGGGAAGGCCTGGAAGGTGGGGGCACCAACCAAAGGTGAGACTTGAGCTGAGTTTTGAAGAAATTTAAGGAAAGCAAAAGATGGAGGCAATGGGGCAGAGCACCCCAGGCCTGTCCAAAGGCCTGGGCCTGGGAGTTCTCTTCTTGATAGTTTTAATGACTCAGCTGAGGTCCTAAAGTCCATCAATGGTCAGGACTAGAACTCAGGTCTCCTGGCTCCTTCTGGAATAGAGGATGCACCAGCCTCAGCTGACCCTTGACAAGGTTTACTCCAGTAAAGGGTTACTCCAGGTTACTCCAACTCAATTTGCAAAGGAAGGAAAGCAACCCTAGCAACTAGAATTAGCATCCCTCAGTTTCATGGGTGGTCTTTCTGTCTGGAATACTCTCTTCTATGTCTAACCAAATCCTGTCTGACCTTCTAGGCCCAAATCCCATTCTTTCATGAGTGCTGGGCCTGGAGTCAGGAAGATCTGAGTTCAAATCCAGCCTCAGACACTACCTGTGTGACACTGGGCAAATCACTTAACCTCTCTTTTGCATGTTTCCTCCTCTGTAAAATGGGGATAATAATAGCACCTACTTCCCAGGGTTATTGTGAGGGTCAAATGAGCAAATAATTGTAAAGTGTTTGGCACAATTCCTGGCACATAGTAGGTGCTATATGAATGTTAGCTGCTATTATTTTGTTGTTCTTATCACCTGAATCCACATGAATTTCTCCCTTTTCTACATTCCTATAGTGCTTAGAGAATCATGACTCTTTAGTGTCAACAATTAACCATTATTTTATTTGTTTGTTTTTTGGTGTGGAATCACAATTTCATTGGCATAGGACACTCCCAGGAAAACTCCTCCTCCGACACAGATTGGTCCCTTCATTGCAACTTACCATCTCTGAGAATTGCCTGAGCATGGAGGGGTTAAGTGATTTGCCCAAAGTCACACATCCAGTATGGGTCGAAAGCAGGATTTGATTCCAGATCCTCTGATTCCAAGGCCAGCTTTCTAACCACTAAGCCACCCTTCCTTACTACTACCCTATCTCTACTGTTTTTAATTCTTTATGGTTACAGCCAGTCAACAAGCATGTATTAAGTGCCTACTATATACCTGGCACTGTCCCTGCCCTCAAGAGTCTTACATTCTAATGGGACAGACAATGTGTAAAAAAAATGTACATGCAAGATATTCAGGGTAGCCCCAAAATCTTGAAACTGCACTAGACTTGTGGGCCACCTTACATACAATATAAATATAAAGCCATCTTGAGGGAAGGCACAATATATATGTCTTCTCTCCCTAGCTGGATGGTAAGCTGTAAGAGGGCAAGAATGACTATGCCTTTGACTTCTCTTATATCCCTCTCTTCACCTAACATAGGACTGAGTATATAGTAGGTGCTTAATAAATGTTTGGTGTTTGCTTGGCTAAATGACCAGACATTCTTCACGAATTAGCATTCTTGAGCCAACCTCCGCAAAGTGCCTGGTCTGCCCTTCTCCTCCCAGCAAGGGAATGTCACAGGTTCACACAGCTGGGAAGTCAGTCATCCGGTCAACAAACTTTTACTAAGTGCTTCCTATGAGTTAGACATTGGGCTAAGTGCTGGAGTCACAAGGAAAGGCAAATAAATAAACAAAACAAAACAAACAAATAAATAAAAAGTCTAAGACGAAGTATGAATTCAGGTCTTCCACACTCAAAAGCTTAGCACTCCATCCAGTTTACCCCCTAGCCATCCCAGGTGACTTCTAAGGCCTCTAACCATGTCTAACATTCTGTGATTTAGACTCTAGACCTATCTATAGCAGCTTCATTGTTCCTAATACACTACACTCTATTTTCCATTCCCCTTCCCTCTGATATTACCTTCTATTTCCACTGTATACACCTTGCACATGCAGAATTACTTGCCTGCTTTCTCTCTCATTAGACTGTGAGCCCCTTGAAGGCAGAGTCAATGGTTTTGCCTTTCTTTTCATCTCCAGATTAAAAAGATTAGCACTGTGTCTGGTACATAGTAAGTGCTTAATAAATGTTTGTTGGCTAACTGACAACAGCCCAGGGAACCTGTTCTTTATGGGTAATTGATAGCCGTGTCCCAGAATCGCCTCACAGGTCTCAGCTTCCTGGGCCCAGCCATCCAGAGGCACCCATGAGAATGGTCCGGCTGCTAACACTTCAGCACTCCCCAGCGGGCAAAGCCACTAGCAGGGAGACGAGTCCAAATGTTGAGTTTCATAGCGCACTGTTCTCAGACACAATCTCAGTTCTGACCCAGGACTCTGATCTAAGTAGGTTATCTCCAGACTGGTTTGTTACCCCCTTGGCCATAGCTGGGGACACTGTTGCAACACAGATGGACAGATCTGAATCTCCCTGGCTCACCCTATCCCATGGCACCGCCTGTAGCCATGGCTCACCTCCCTGCCAGAGACATGGTGCATTGTCTCTGGGGTGAAGACATCCCACACCTTCCCAGGCTCCTTGGGTCCTGAGCTAGCTCAGTGATGGCAGTGTGCTGGGAGGTTGCACAAGCATCTTGTGGAGGGGGTGGTGAGAGCATCTATTTATTATTTTTCTCCATATTCATTGGGTTCACATGGCCTCACCCTTGATGAGAAAGCCTCAGGGAGATGTCTGATGCTGTTGTTTCTTTAAACCACAGAGGCAGTAGCAGCCTTGGGGTTTCAGAAGCAAGTCAGCAAATGAAGAGGGGGCAGGGGCTGGACTGGGCCAGGAAATCACAGGGTACTAGGCCCTCAGTGGGAAGTGCCCTGCCTACACTTCCTTAGAGAATCAAATCTTAGCAAAGGAGTGGGATGGTTCAGGGGTATATCACAGATTAGGGCATCAGACTTGGGGTCGGGAAGACCTGAGCTTGGATTCTGCCTCAGACATTAGCTGTATGATGTTAGGCAAATCACTTAACAGCTCTATGCCTCAGTTTCCCCCTTTGTAAAATGAAGAAAAGTTGCAGTGTCCTTTAAGGTTCCTTCCAGTTCTAAAATTTATGATGTATGAAATCTAGAGCTTGACTGGATCTGGACTTTTCATCTCCAAACTTTACAGTTAAGGAACCTCAGGCCTAGCAAAGGGGTAGTATGGAGCAATGGAAAGGACATAGGTTATGAAGTCAGAGGGTCTGGGTTCAAATCTTACCTCTGATGCTTACAACCTGGACAAGTCCCTTTTCCTTCCTTGGGCCTCAGTTTCCTCACATGTAAAATGAGTAGGTTGTGCTATAAAGCTTCTGGAAACCCTTCCAACTTTTGATCTATGATCCTGAAAGTGGCTTATTCACGATCATGCAGTTGATACCAGAGCCAAGATTAGAACCCAGGTCCAGGGCTCTTCACCCTATACCATGTGGATGCTTAAAATATGTAACTTTTCTCTTTTCAGGAATGTTATTTTCATTGAAATCTTTTATTTTTACTTCACTTTATTTTCTGAAGAGATAGCCCCCCTCCCCTCCAAACAGCACTCCTTCCTCTGGAACAAAGATTTAAAAAGAAAAGGAAAAAGCCATATATTAAAACTAGTCCACACATCTACCGTTCCTGACAAAGTATACAATATTCTACTCCCATACATAAAATGCTTTATGTGGATTATCTCATTTTAACTTCAAAACAACCCTGGGAAGTAGGTGCTGTTATGAGTGTCTGAATTTGGACTTGAAATCAGGGCTTCCTCTCTCCGCATTCAGTGTTCTAACCATTATACCACCCAGCTGCCTTCTCTGTCCCTGCCTTAGTCCCACAGGGTTCCAGTCTGCCACAATGGTCTGAACCATGGAAAGAATGACTCCTTCCCTCATTTTAAAATTTTAGGGCAGGTTCCTCTGTCTAGGACATGCCATACAATCAGTGTGAACAACTTACAACTTGTGTGACCTTGGGTGAGTCATATCACTTATTTTTGGCATCAATTTTTTCTTCTGTAAAATAGATTAGATGACCTCTAAGATCTCTTCTGGCTCTCAATCAAAGATCCTATAAACAATAAAATGACAAGAGCCAAGCCTGGCATACATAAACAACCATGGCCCCGCTGTGTCAGGTGATATGTCTAGGTTGTTACAGCTGGGAAGGTAAGTAGGTCGTAACCCAGTGTGCCTCTGCGTGGTCTTGCCCTAGATAGAAAGGTCCAGGGACAAAACTGTGAAATAAGAAAAGATAGAGGGGGCTTGTTTTGGAGTTTTTTGGAAACTGGGTTCCCCTATCTTGCCTGTATCTTCATAGTCACATAAATGAGGGTCTTATGTTGGTGCCTGCTGAGTTTCTTTGTTGTTACTTACAGTAAGAGATTTGACTTGGTCAAAACAAAAAAGAGCTCTGCAGACCCTTTTCAACAAGGTGTCTCCCACGCTTATGTAAAAAGCAGCTGTGATTCAGGAACAGGTTTGACCATGGAGATAAATAACATCCCTTTAATGATCTACTGTGGATCAACACCTAAAGAGACACAAAATAGGGAGATCGAGTCACCAAAAGACTTTGATGGTGTCTTGGAGGGTGTCCTGTACAAAATCCAAATAGTTGAAAGATCCCTCATTAATTAGTTAGTCGGAGATGGGGTCTTTGTATCTCTCACAGGGAAGTTCTGACCCCCTCCATTTCTGGCCCCTCCTTAGGCAGCTCCCAGGGGCTCAGACACCCCAATCAGTTTCAGCCTTCCTGAAGCTTAGAGCTCCTGAGCTCAAGGGGCTCACCAGCCTCAGCCACCCCAGCAGCTTCAAAAGCAGTGACTACAGTCATATGACAGACCATGCTGGCAGGAAAGTTGATTTTCCAATTCATTTTGTTGGATTGGATATCCCTAGCAAGAAGGTGTTTCAGAGATTCTCATTTTGCAGACGAGGAAACTGAGACCCAAGGAGGGTAAGTGACCTGTCTGTATAAGTCATGCAGAGTCTTTTGGGTTTGGAATAAATGGCCTTTGAGGTCTCTTCCATAAAACTTTGCAATCCTCTGACCCCCCTGCACCAAAGTGCCTGCCTGAATACAATCCAATTCAACAAAGATATAGCAAGCACCTACTATGTGCTAGGCACTGGGCTAAGGGCAAGAGATACAAATCCAAAACCAACATTTAAAACATTTTTGCACAGTACTTTAAAGTTTGCTAAGTCCATTATATATATTCTCTCATTTGAGACCTGCAATAACCCTGTGACGTAAGTATTACAGGTATTCAATTTCCATTTATAGGTAAGGAGATTGAGGATCAGAAAGTTAAGCATGCTCTTCCCACTGTAATATATATTGTGCTACATCTAATCCAAAGAAGTAAATATGGTATAATTTGAGGAGGAAGAAAACATTAACAACAGGGGAAATCAGGGAAGGCTTCATAGAGGAGTTGGCATCTGAGCTGAATGAATGGGTGGATGGATGGATGGAAAGTGGAGGCACTTTTTCTCCTCTTACTCTCTTCCTAACCCCTTACTTCTGACCTTATTGTTCCACTGAAACTGCTCTCCCCAAAGTTACCAATGATATCTTAGCACCAAATCCATGACCTTTTCTCAATCCTCATCTCCTCAATCTCTGCCGTTTTTGACACTATTGACCACTCTCTCTTCTCTCTAGGTTTTCAGGACACCCTGCTCTCTCCTGATTCTCCTCCTACCTATCTGACCTCTCCTTCTGAGTCCCCTTTGCTGGGTCCTTCTGCAGATCACACCTTCTAACCATAGCTGACCCTCAGGGTTCTGTTCTGGGTCCTCTTCTTTTTCTCCCTCCTTCACTTGGTGAGCTCATCAGCACCCATGGATTTAATTACCATCTCTATGCTGATGATTCTCAAATTTATATATCCTGCCCCAATCCCTCTGGTGACCTTCAGTCTCACATCTCCAATTACCTTTCAGATGTCTTGAACAGAATGTCCAGTAAACATCTCAAACTCAAACCAGAGTTCCTTATCTTTCTTCCTAAATGTCTCCCCCACCCTCCCCATGCACCTTTCCTATTACTGGAGAGGACAACACCATCCTCCCAGTACCTTGGGCTCACAACCTAGGAGTCATAACTATCACTCATCCCCCCATAGCTAAGCTATTGCTAAAGTCTATTGGTTTCACCCCTGTAACATCTCTCAAATACATCCCCTTCTCTCCTCTGATACCCCCACCCTGGTGCAGGCCCTCATCACCTCGTACCTGGACTATTATAACAGCTGCTGGTGCGTCTCCCTGCCTCAAGTTTCTTCCCACTCCAGTCCATTCTCCATTTAGCCACTAAAGTGATTTTTCCTAAAACTCATTTCTCACCATGTTACTTCCCTGGCTGTTCCACACCAAGACCCTCCATCTCTCAACTCTGGGCTTTCTGTCTGGCTGTCCTTCATGCCTGGAACGCTTTCCCTCCTCTGCTCTGACTACTGACCTCCCTGGCTTCCTTTCAGCCCCAATTAAAATCCCAACTTCTCTGTGTGACCCTGGGCAAGTCACTTAACCCCAATGCTTAAAAACCAAAAACCAAAAAAAAAAACCAAACCCTCCCCCAAAATAAAATCCCAACTTCTACAAGAAGCCTTCCCCAATCCCTCTTAATTCTAGTGCCTTCCCTCTGTTAATTATTTCCTATTTATCCTGTATATAGTTTGTTTGTATATATTTGTTTGCATGTTGGTTTCCCCATTAGATTGTAAGCTCCTTAAGGTCAGGCACTATCTTTTGCCTCTTTTTGTATTCCCAGTGCTTAGCACAGTGTCTGGCACATAGTAGGCACTTAATAAACATTTGTTGATTGATGGATTGATTTCAGTTCTAGATCTATGATGCTTTGAGCATGAAAGAATGCCAAAAGTAGCCCCAAGCAGAAGGCTTTCTGTGATTGCCATTGCCACATCTACTGTGACTTTAGTGAAATCTTGTGCTTGCCTAACTATGAGGCCTGTAAAAAGTACCCCAGGAAGGGGACCAGAATGATCTGTGCTCAAGTATCAAGTGTGATTTCTTAAAAGTACATTTTTGTAAGGTGGAACCTCAGAGTTGTTTTAATTCACGTTTATTTAATTATTGATCATTTAGAGTACTTTTTTCATGTGGCTATTGATAGCCGAATTTTTTCCTTTGAGAACAGATAGCTAAGTTGACAAAAAAAAAATGACCAATGATAGAAGGACTGTGGACAAATGTGGCCATTAATGCTTTAATGTTGGGAGAGTTGTGAATTGGTCCAGCCATTCTGGAAAGCAATGTGGAACCATACTCTAAAAGTAACTGACCTGTTCATACCCTATGACCCAGAAATACCATTACTAGGTCTACTCTATACCCTCCAAAAGATCAAAGAAAGAGGAAAAATGTGCACATACACATACACACAAATATTTCTGGCAACTCTTTTTGTTGTGGCAAAGAACTGGAAACTAAAAGCTAGGAAATGACTGAACAAATGATGGCGTATGAATCCAATATAACACAACTATGCCGTAAGAAGTGATGAAGGAGATGGTTTCAGAGAAATCCAGGAAGATTTATATGAACTGATGAAGGCTGAAATAAGAATTTAGAAGAATTTATACAATAACAACACTGTGAACACAGCTTTGAAAAACTTAAGAACTCTGATAGCACAACTCAGATAATGATCAATCCTGATTCCAGAGACCAATGAGTAAATGTGTTACCCATCTCCTGCCAGGGAGGTGACTCAGGGTGCAGGATGATCACAAATGATTACAGATATAGAGATGGAAAGGACCTTTGAGGTCATCTAGGCCAGTGGTGTCAAACTCAAATAGAGATCTTTATATCAGGATCCCTGTGGGCTACATATTAACTTACTTTCAAAATGTAATTTTATTTATGTTTTACTGTATTTTAATTTATTTTGTTAAATATTTCCCAATTACATTTTAATTTGGTTTGGGCAGCACTCAGTAGTGTTGTATGCTGGCTGGGTGTTTGACGCTTCTGATCTAGGTCAACCCCCTCATTTTACAGAGGAGGAAACTGAGTCTCAGAGAGCTTAAGTGACTTTCCCAAAGTTATTCAGGTAGTAAATGGCAGAGCTGAGATTCAGACCCACATCTTCTGATGTCAACTTCAGCTATATTCAGTTCAACCGCCTTTATCATGGGTAGACCAGGCAAAGTGTTGGTTGATGGAGATACAGAGAAACATGGTCCTTATCCAGTCCAAGGCAGCCTTCTCATAGCTGTGCTTTTCCTCTACACTAATGGGAGTGTTGGAGAGATGGGGAGAAGGAGAAGGGTGAGTTAAGAAGTAGAGGTGTCCAGAGCAGTGAGAAAAGCTTCTGACTGGGAAGGAAAGTTGGGGAAGGAAGGAAGATGCTTGGAAGAACAATAGTTCAATGGGTCTAAAGCCAAGAAGTGAAATGCACATAGTCCCCACCATCACTACCACCGTATTATTTTTGTGTAACTCAAATAAGATATTTATGTAAAGCACTTTGAAATCAACACACAAGCATCTATTAAGCTAGATGCTGGAGACATGAAAGACAAAAATGAAACATCTGCCACCTTCAAGAGCTCACATTCTATCCAAGGTGACAAACATGTACACATAGGCACAAAATAAATGCAATAAACTCGGTAGAGAGGGGGCCCTGGCCACTGAGGAGGTACTCTAGGTGACCTGAAAGCCTTTTGGCCCAAAGTATTCAGGGTGAGTTGAAAGAACCATCTTACTCAGGGCTGGAAATAAACCCAAGGTTACATTAAGTAGTCATTAATAACCCCTAAGGTTAAGTAAAAGTACCATTTGTTTTCTTTAACTTCCTTTTTTTAAGGCCTACCTATTTCATTGTGAAAATGATTATACTTAAGCATTTTAGCAAAGTACTAATTATGCTTAAAAAAAAAAGTGGGCCAAACACCCTCTCAGTAAACCCACTACTTCCAGAGGCAGCCCATTCCATTTTTGGATAACTTTAATTGTTAGGAAGTTTTCCCTTACATCAAATTTAAATATGCACCATCATCATTTCCAACCATTGCTCGCAATACCTGGGGCCAAGCAGCACATTTATCCCTCTTCTATATGGAGGTCCTTCAAACATTTGAAAACTCTGATCATTCCCCAACCCTCTGCCCCAGTCTTTCCTCTAAGCT
Organism: Vombatus ursinus; assembly: GCF_900497805.2. Taxonomy (NCBI): domain Eukaryota; kingdom Metazoa; phylum Chordata; class Mammalia; order Diprotodontia; family Vombatidae; genus Vombatus; species Vombatus ursinus. Next base: position 644,927 of record NW_020954267.1, read on the forward strand.
AAATATTCCAAGTTCCATTGACTCATCCTTATAAGGTGAGGTCTAAAGGTGTTTCTCCATCTTGATCACCCTCCCCAGGACACATGTCAGCTTCTCGGTGACCTTCCTGAAACGGGGCCAGAAGTGGACAAGATATTCCATCTTAGGCCTAGACCAATGCAGAGTATGGCAGACTTATCATCTTCATTCATTCTCTCAATGCAGAAAAAGACTACACTACCCTTTTTGGGATTACCACATTACCCTGTTGCTTCCCAGTAGCCCAGTAAAGCCCCAGACCATTTTTTTCCAGAATAACTAATGTCTAGTCATGCCTCTTCCGTCTTATCTGTGATGCTGATTGTTTTTAGACCCAAGTATAAGATTTTACGTTTTGGAGGGTTATGAGCCTGTGGCTTCACTGGTGTGGGGACCTTCTATGAAGGCAAATCGGTCCCTGCTCTGCAGGGACCAACCTATGGTCTTAGAGGAATGCCTGAGCCCCAAGAGTCTCTGTTTCCTTGCCCGAGGTCACACAGTCAGGATGTATCAGAGGGATCTGAACCCAGGTCTTCCCTACTCAAAGGCAGGCTCTCTAACCACTACTTCAAAGATTTTACTTTATCCTATTAAATTTCATCTCATTTTATGCAGCCCACATGTTCTAGCCTGTCAAAAAAATATTTAAATTTGATTCTTTAACCCACAAGGTAGACTTTCCAGATGACTGTTGTCTATAAATCTGGTAAATATCTTCCATCTATTCTTTTTAGGTATTTGGAGGGCTTTGGGAGAGAGCTCAAGACAGTCACCGCTTTCCCTCCTCCATCTTGGCTCAGCCCCCCTATCTATTCTTTTATAAAAGATATTGGCACAAATATCCCTTGCGGCTCTAGATCTTTGAATCTATGAGCTATCTTCAACTATTTGAAGACTCTTTGAGGAGAAAAGGGTTAGATTTGTTTTGCGTGGTGGTAGAGAGCAGGACAATTGATAAAGAAGCAGGATTAAACTTGATATAAGGGGAAACTTTTTTTAAAAAATTAGAGTTATTCCCAAATGAAATGGGCTATTGTGAGATGCAAATGGGCTTCACCACCCTGGAGGTCTTCCAGGAGAAGGCTAGATGACTCCTTGTTGGGGCTGTTGCAGAGAGAATTCTCAGTCAGGTATGGGTTGGATGGGACAACCACCGAGGGCCTTTCCAAATCTGTGACTCTGGTTATGGAGAAAGGCTCTGTTTTTCATAACCTCTACCACCTACATTTCTATTGTTTCCCTCCTGAATCAGTGAATTTGTATTCTTTCACCTAGCAATGAACTGCAAGACTGTGGACTTATTCTTCCAACCCACACATGGATTAGCCAGGAAGCTACATCTCAGGGTATCCTTAAGGGGCAAAGGGATTTTTTTAATACTATCAGTTCAAGCCCCTTCTGATGTATCCCCACAAACATCAATTTCCAGGGATTATTATCCCAATATCGTTTAACCAGTTGATACCGCCTTGATATCATAAATAAGCAATTAATATAGATTAGCTTTTACAAAGGGATGTTTACTGAAAAAATATTTTTGCTGTTCAGTCCTTTTCAGTCATGTCCAATTCTTCGTGACCCCATTTGGAATTTTCTTGGCAGATATTTTATCACAAAGTGCTTTACTGTTTCCTTCTCTAGCTCATTTTACAGATAAGGAAACTGAGGCATACAGGGCTAAATGACTTGCCCAGGGTTACACAGTGAGTAAGTGTCTAAGGCAAGATTTGAATCCAGGTCTTCCTGACTCCAGGCCCAGTGCTCTATCCATGGAGCCAAGACCTGCCATTGAAAAGATGTAACAAGAACAAAAATACAAAAACGTCATTCTGAGCAAGGGCCCACCCTCTCTTCTACCACGTCAGTCTCCACCGAGAGTGGGTTTGATCTTAAAGTGACTGCTATAAATATTTTTGCCATGAAACTCACTTCTGGATTTGATGGATAAGTTGTGCCCTTGCTTGCAAGGCTGGGTGTCCCAGAGTCACTGCTGGGTTGTATCACACAATTGACTTCAAGACTGGCTCCATCTCAGGGCCATCTACTGAAGCTCTTCTGACTTTTTGATGTCTCACCAGACCCTGTACCAAAGGAAAGAACACACAAATTGGAGATGTCCCCAACCTAATAAATGTTGATTGATTGATGGATGGGACAACCCAGTAAGTAGGAAGGGGATCTTTTCACTATCAGCCCTTTAGAGCTTGGACAGCTGCCCTTCCACTTTGTGGACTGTAGGAAGGAAAGAAAGACTTTACTTTGTCCGGTTGGTACTGAAGAAATGCACATTCGGTTCTGGCTTGGCAGCCAACTAAAGGCCATTTCTTCATCTTGCTTCATGTGGACAGGAAACATTCACAGAATACCCATGGAGGACCATTCCATTACAGGCCATCATGCATTTCCAGAAGCAGGCTCCTCAAGACTGAGCTCCCAGGACTGGACGCCCATTGGCTGTTCGTTTTCCTCTTTCCTCCTCTTCACACATATATCAGTTAGTTAGAAGGGGAAAAGGTTTCATTTCCCTTACAGGTCAGCAGAATTAAGATGATCCAGGTACCCAGGAGTCAGAGAGGGTATTGTGGTAGTTACCATAAATGGTACCTCAGTAGCTGAGGTACCTTACTCAGTAAGGTATAGAGTGCTGGGCTTGGAGTGAAGAAGTCATGAGTTTGAATCCTCTCTCAAACATTTCTAAGATGTGTGTCCCTGGACAAGTCATTTAACCACTCTCAGCCTTAGTTACCTCATCTACAAAATGGGGATAATAATAACATCTGTCTCCCAGGGACAACACTGGATCCAATAGACTATGGGGCCTGGAGTTAGGAAGAATCATTTTCCTGAGTTCAAATCTGACCTCAGATACTTGCCAGCTCCGTGACTCTGGGCAAGCCACTTAACCCTGTTTGACTCAGTTTTCTCATCTGGAAAATGAGCTGGTGAAGGAAATGGCAAACCACTCCAGTATCTTCGCCAAGAAAACTTCTAATGGGGTCACAAAGAGTCAGACATGATTGAAATGACTGAACACTAACAACCCAGAATGGTTGTAAGGTCAAATGAGATAATATGTCAAGTGCTTTGCCAACCTAAAAGTGAAACATCAACGTCAGCTATTTTTGAGGGGAGTTGTGGTTTATTTGGAAACAATCATTATTGCTCAGAAAGGGACCCAAGGTCCAATGTGTGTCTATTGTACTGTCTCCTTCCCTTGTGGGGCAGTTCTTTACCCCTGTTTCCCAGAATGCCCTCCCCTAGTCCTTTCTTTCTTGCCAATCCAACCCAACCTCCAAGGAAGGCTCTGCTCCCCCATCTCTTCCTCTAGAGTCTTCTCTGCTCAGGTCAGCTGAAAGTGATCATCCCTTTATTCCTTAACCTTAGAGCTCCTTTGTTTCTTGTCCTCATCTGCTACTTAATAGACACACACACTGTTGTATATTGTTAGTTATTTTTCCATGTGCTTGTGTTATGAAGAGATATGGCATGCTTTTTATTTTGTTTAATTTATTGTGGTGTTCGATGTTGTAATGCTGCTTATCATCTGTTGGTTGCATTGCAAAATCACCTGGCGCCATTAAAAATTCAGGCTGATGAGTAATGCTGAGTCAGTCCCCCAGAGAAAGGCTGAGGCAGGCAATTAGAAACAGCTGGGACACACAGGGTGTCTGTAAATCCTCCCCAACCACCCCCACTATAAAAGGAGGACTAAAGAAGAAAGGGCTAGGCTAGATGGGGAACATATGGGGAGCGCAGACAAGCCAAGAGCTGGATTCGAGTTAAGCAAAGATAAGACCAAGTGAATCTAGAAGAATTGGCTGAGACATTCTTGCTTCTAAGTGTTAATTTTGCAAGATGTTGAACACTGGTTCTTTGGTTGTTTATTAGCCCTGAAGGAGAATGATGCTTGTTAAAAACAAAAAAACAACTCTTGATTTCTCTTAGAACTTTTCCTTTACTTCTAACCACCAGGTACCACTCTTGCTTGAGTCAAATACCACAAAATCTAAAGGCCCTAATAAAACCAAACAGGGAATAAAATTTTTAGCCACTTCAATATATCACTGTTGGAGAGTGATTTGAGTAACAAAAAGACCACAGGGTTTGAATTAAATCAGGAGTTTTGTTTTATGCTTTACAAATCCACTTCTAGAAACTGTTAGTTTGGACAGAGATGTAGGATGTTGAAGCCTGAAAAGTCAAAAGCAGAGCCAAGAGGAGACTGCATGGTGGTTCCCATTTCAGAGTAAATGCAAAGAGATGGCTTGTATGGGTATTAAGTGATGTTCTCTGCAAAATAAAATTCTCCTACCTGCTATGGGCATATATCAAAGTATGACACTTACAATCTCACCCTGGAACTTTCTTCTTCTTCTCCTGGGACTTCCTCAATCTGGAATATCCCTCCGCCTTGTGGTCTTCTCCCCTGGTGGAACCTCTCTCCTCTCTAATTACGCACAGTTTGCTAGTTTCTAGCAGCCAATCTTGGGTGCCCAGTGCTCCTCCTCAAATAAAGGAAGCATTGAAGGGACTGTCCTCAACAGAATCTCTCACCTCATCTTCAACTATTCAAACCTATGTGAACTTTATTAGTGAGTGTGGTAACATTTGCATTGTTTTCATTGATTTATTTGGTCTTTAATGGTTTTTTTTGGTTAATTTGCACTATAAGTTCAATTACATAGACAATTGGTATGAAATATGCATTAATTTAGGGGCTTGGTAAAGCATAAAATTTGTCCCATTGAAATGAATGGTAATTATGTTTTCATCTTATGAGAAAAAATAAATTGGGAAAACTGTACAAGCATCAACAAAATATATGCAAAACTTACGTGTAAGGGGAGGAAGGATTTGGTTTCTCACCCACTAACCCCAGATATAATTATAGACAATGATGTATTAATATATCAACCAATTGTTAACACATTATCAAATATAAACATTTTTCTCTAGTGGAACCTAAAGAGGCGATGCCATTGGCTAGCATGAAAATGGATCTCTCCCCTGGAGATATTATTGGAGAGTTCAAGTTAGTCCAAGACAGGATCATCAATGTAGGAAGAAACCATCCCCTGAGAGGGAAGTAGTCTTGGGAATTAGGCAGAGGGAGAGAGGAGGTGATTTCTCTCCTTTGCACACCATTGGCCATAGCTTCTAGCATCATGGATGCTCCTCAAGGAGACACCCCATCCAGGAGCCAGGAAGTCAGTTTGAGAAAACTTAAGGCCAAGTTGAGGGAAATACACCCTCCACTTCTGCTCCATGTGCAGACATGGATGCACTCAGGCTGCAAACAGTTTCTCTGGAACAAGAAAAGAGAGTGATAGACTCATGAGAGAGCTAACCCTGGCAATCCAGGATCATTGCACAGAGAGGACCGATACATGGGAAGCCAGCTAAGCAGAGATGAGATGGGAAGGGTGAGCTTCGTGAGACTCCACAGAGAGATGAAAGACAGCAGGGCCCTGCAGGACTGAAGTTGTGAGTTGCCTTAGATTAATCAATCAAGAAACATTTATTAAGTTATTTACTACGTGTCAGGGTCTACTAACTTTCTGTAACTACCGGGAGCCCAAAGGTGACAGTCTACTGGAGAACCACAAGACCCGTAGCATTTACATAGCATCTTAGGGTCTGCAAAGTACTTTATGAGTATTATCTCATTCGATCCTCAGAACAACCTGAGAGGGGTACATGCTACTGTTCTCCCCATTTTAGAGATGGGAGAACTGAGGCAAGCAGAGATTGCCTAAGGTCACACAGCTAATAAGTGTCTGAAGTTGGATTTGGAACCCAGGTCTTCCTGCCTTGAGTCCAATGCTCTATCCACTGTAACACGGAGTTGCCTTTGGAGAAGTCAGGAGGTGATGGAATTGAGGGTAAATGCAGAGATGAGGTTTGCTTTGACAAGGAGGAGGGTCCTTTCTTCATCACAGACTGCAATAAAGGAGGAGAGTTGGGGATGATGGCAAGGCGAGGAGAAGGAGAGAAGAGAATTCTAAGCAAAGAGCCTCAGTTTCTCAGGAGAGTAAGAGGCAGCGCCTTCAGCTAATGAAGGGGGAGTGGGGGAGGTGGGGAAGGTGGGGGAGGAGGCTCGAGGACAAAATCAATCAATCGATCAATAAGCATTTGTTAAGTGCTTACTATGTACCAGGTGTAGTGCCAAGTGATGGAGTACAATGAAAAAAACAAAAACAGCATATGCTCTTGAGGAACTTATATTTTAATGCAAGAGACAACAGAAAATACAAAATCACATGTATGTATATGTGTATATAAAAATATAATGCATATATGATATATTGTATGTGTGAAATATATTACCAATGTGATACATACAGATATATTAAATATAACTTATACAAAAATATTATACTATAATGCACATAAATATGTGATACAATGATGCATGTAAAATATTACACAATGATATATAAACTACAACATGATACACACATATGTTACAATATGATGCATACAAATATATTATACACAATGCATTTAAATATATTATATGCATGATACATAAAAATACATTACATATATGATATATATAAATTTATTGCACATATAATGTATACAAATATATGACATATATAATACATACAAAATGAATGGGGAGCAGGAGACCCATCAGGAAAAGGGAAAGGTCTCTGGCAGAAGGTGGCTCTTGAACTGATTCAGGCAGGAACCAGGGATTCTAAGAGGTCAAGATGAGGAGGGAGAGCATTCTAGGCAGGGGGCACAGTCAGTGCAAAGGCCTGGAGTCAGGAGATGGAACATGAGAGAAGGCCAGCGTATAGGCCAGTGTTGCTGGACTCCAGAGTGTGTGGAGAGGAACAATGTGGGAGAACACTGATAAAGACAAAAGCTACAGTATAGGTAGTACTTTAAGGTTTACAAAGTGCTTTATGTATATAAATTATCTAAATTATATGTAATATACATAATCATTAAAATAAATTTATTATCTCTTTTGATCCTCGCACCCTCCTTGGGACATGGGTGCTATTATTATCCCCATTTTACTGATGAGAAACTGGGACTGGTCTGGGTTAAGTTAGACTCCAATAAGTGTCTGAGGTAGGATTCAAACTCAGGGCTTCCTGAACCATGTCCAGCACTCTGTCCATTATGCCACCTAACTGCTGAAAGAAAGAAATAGGCCAGGCTGTGAGGAACTTTAAATGTCAAAAAGAGTTTTTATTTAATCACAGAGGTTGGGCTGCTAGCTGGCGCAGGTCTAGAATCAGGAAGACTCATCTTCCTGAGTTCAGATCTGGCCTCAGACACTTACTAGCTATGTGACCCTAGGCAAGTCACTTAACCCTGTTTGCCTCAGTTTCCTCATCTGGAAAATGGGCTGAAAAAGGAACTGACAAACCACTTCAGTATCTTTGCCAGTAAAACCCCAAATGGGGTCACAAAGAGTTGGACACAACTGAAATGACTGAACAACTAAAGCAGGAAGTCACTGGAATTTACTGAGTAAGGATTGACGTGGTCAGAAATGTTTTAGAGAAATCACTTTGGAAGATTGTGGAGGATGGATTGGAGCAGGGAGAGGCTTGGCAACTGGTTGGACAAGTGAGGTCAGGGAGTGTGAGGAGTTGAGGCTAATGCCAACCTTGCAGATCTGGGTGCCTCTCTGACGGCAGCCTTGTCACTAATACAGAGGATCCGAAGAGGGATGTGTTTGGTTCTTTCGATCTGTTTTGAACACGCTGAGTTTGAGATGTCTGTGGGACCTCCAGTTGAATTATCCAGTAGGTTACTGGACAAGAGACTGTTGATCAGGAGAGAGGTTGGGGCTGGGTATATAGATCAGGGAGTCATCTGCATAGAGATGATAGTTGAACCTATGTAAGTTGATGATGTCATTGGAAGAGAGAATGAAGAGAGAGGCAAGGACCCAGGACAGAACCTTGGGCGAAATCCTAGCTTTGCTAGGGAGTATAAAGTTCTGGACCAAGAGCAAACAAACATTCAAAACCCTAAAGACCTATATTTATTAAGATTTATACTGTAGACAATAGGAAGGGGCAGCTAGGTAGTGCAGTGGATAGAGCACTGGCCCTGAAGTCAGGAGGACCTGAGTTCAAATCCAGCCTCAGACCAAACACTTGACACTTACTAGCTGTGTGACCCTAGGCAAGTCACTTAACCCCAATTGCCTAAAAAAAAAAAAACCCCAAAAAAGACAATAGGAAGTATGGCTTGGAAAGACTATCAGTAAGGACAAGACAACAGACCTCAGAAGATACTCCAATGGATCTAGGAGCTTATCAGTGTGAGTACTTCCTTCCATGAGGCAGATTGCAACTCCTCCATGCCTGCTTGTCCTGTGCAACTATCGTCCTCATCCTTCCAGCATGCAGGGTGCTTTCCTTGACTTCTCTTGGCATTTCAAGGTTACTAGTGGAACCAGTGTCTTCTATGACAAAACCCAGAGCTTCAAGTATCTCTACGCAAGTGCCTGAAATTGAAGGAATAAGTAAAACAATCTAGAAATCCTAACACAAGATGACAAATTCAGCCTTGGGCACAGTCCCTGAGATTTTGCAGAATTGGATTCATGATTAGAATATGGCTCTGGAAGGATGGCTCTCATTTGAAACATTTAAATGACTGATGACCATTTAATGATGAAGCTAAGTTTTGGGGATAAGGGGATCTAAAGACTAGAGATCTGGATCTTAACCTCCCTTGGCCTCAGTTTCACTATCTGTATAACAAGTGGGTTGGACTAAATGCCCTTTGGGGTCCCTTCTGGTTCGATATCTACGCCCCTACAATCTCTACTCCCCCACATAAAAGCTCGAAATCCCCAACTACTGTCAGTCCTGTCAAGGAAACCCTGAATGAAAATTGTTTCTCGGCTTCTGCTGGATTCCATCACCAAGTCCATGGCCCTGGTTTTCCTTCTCTCCTGTTCTGTCTCGGGAGAAAATTCAAACTCTGCCAGTTCTTTCAAGTCTCTGCAAGCCTCCAGCTCCCATGGAGGGAGGAGGAGGAGAAGGAAAAGATGGAAACTCTCACTTTAAAACTTGGCTTCATGGCTTCCAGTGGCCTTGAAAGTGAGTCTTCTTTTGAACTCTTCTTTGCTATCAGTCACTTTCTTGGAAGAAGATGAACCCCAGTCCTGATCTGTCTGATGGGAGAAATAACAGTTTTCAAGAATCGTGAGCTGTCACTGTTACACTCACATCTGCTTAATAGGACTGGGGATCCTTGGAGGGAGGTCTGACTGGTGAGACACAGGGGACCTTAATAATAATAATAATATTAAAGCTAGTATTCCTGTAACACCTCAAGGCTTACAAAGTACTTTACAAATATTATCTCATTTGATCTTGACAACAATCAAGCGAAGTAGGTGCTATTATTATTCTCATTTTACAGATGAGGACACTGAGGCAGATTGAGGTTAAATGACTTGTCCAGGATCACAGAATTAGTAAGAGTTTGAAGCTGGATTTGACTCAGGTCTTCTTGACCCTAGGTCCAGTACTCCTTCCATGCATCACCTAGCTGCTTAGAGTATTTAATGTCCCCAGAGAAAACTATTGCTTACTTAAAACATGCCACCAACATAATAATGTCAAGAGCGAATACATCAGAATAGTTCTGCATAGCCTTAAATCTATCCTCTTAAATAGAATTTATTTAGATATTTAGATTAAATTGAAATTAAATTAAAATCTATTTAGATTAAATAGATTTAATTTATTTATTAAATAAAATTAATTTTAAAGTCAATAAGAGAGTCAAACCAAAACACTGTATTAATTCTTTGATGTACCTTAACGAGATCAAGCTATGTGGATCAACCAAAAAACACATTTACAAGGTCCTTCATCTCATGGAATCTTCAATCTCATGGCAATGAAACACAAAAGTCATTTGGCTTTGATAGTGATAGATTGTCTAAGGAAAGTTAGAGAATGAAGGCATCACACTTACCCTGGTCACCTCCAGATAAGACAAATCATGCAGAGAGCTATTAAGGATAAAGCTGCAGCTGGATACAGTGAAAGATTTACGGACATTCTGACATCAAATCTGAATAAGAAGAATGTATTTGAAGCAATTAACACATACAACATACTAGTTTTGATGTATACTTTCTGAGTTATAAAATGGACCAGACATGATTTGGAAAGTATCCTGACAAAAATCTGTACAGTATTAATGGAACATAGGATCTGTGACCCTATGATAATGATAGAAAGACAAGCACTTTCATACCAAAGAGGAGGAAGGGGAATTGTTGGACATTCTGAGAGCACATGACAATCAGGTTAAAAAGAAAAAACTTATAGAAATACTTTGGGAAGAAACCATTTGACTAAAGTATAGTAGAAGCTGATAACAGGTAACTGGCATTGAATTTGTAGAATGTGTTCCAAAGTAGTTTGATTCCATTTGGACTGATAGAGTGGCTAGGATCCAAGAGGAGAATCCAAAGGCCCTGTGTGGGTAACAGTCACATGGACTTAGCCAATAATATGTTGACAAAGTTGTGGTGAACACATTGTTAAATCATGGGGACTGGTTTATGAAAATGGTTGGGTTTATGGTGGCAGTTTAGGAACAGGCCATTGCCACCAGATCTTGTTGAAGGTTAATATTGGGGCAGCTAGGTGGCGCAGTGGATAGAGCACCAGCCTTGGAGTCAGGAGGACCTGAGTTCAAATCTGGTCTCAGACACATAACACTAGCTGTGTGACCCTGTGCAAGTCACTTAACTCCAATTGCCTCACCAAAAAAAAAAAAAAAAAAAAGGTTAATATTAAGGAGTCTAGACTTAGTATTCAATGCATACTGTGCAAGGAAATGGTAGAAACTATGCAACACACAACTGTAGGTTACAAACATTTAACACTTACTGAATACCTAGTAATACTTGACCTGGCAGCTAGAATGATATATTAGATGCTTGCTATCTTTCACAGACTGACAAGAGACAGATTCCCATACTACAAATTGTCATTTCGGGTGTGTCCAATTCTCTCTGACCTCATTTTGGGGTTTTCTTGGCAAAGATGCTGGAGTGATTTAGCCATTTCCTTCTCCAGCTCATTTTACAGATGAGGAAACTGAGGCAAACAGGATGAAGTGACTTGCCCAGGGTCACACAGCTAGTAAGAGTCTGAAGTCAGATTTGAACTCAGGAAGATGAATCTTTCTGACTGCAGGCCTGGCACTCAATTCACTGTACTACCTAGCTGCCCCAAAGGACAAACCTATTGCCCCTAATCACTAAGTGGCTCAGACGCTTACTGTGTGATTCTAGGCCAGTCACTTAACCCTGTTTGGCTTAGTTTCCTCATCTGTAAAATAAGCTGAAGAAGGAAATGGCAAACAACCCTAGTCTCTTTGCCAAGAAAACCCCAAATGGGGTCCCCAAGAGTTGGATATGACTAAACAACAATAATCACTAAGGTACAAAAATTTTTAAAAACCTTTTTAATAGATGTCACTATGCCAAATACTCATAATCTTTAAGCTAGATGGAATCAAAAGCTTTAAAAAATGTAGAGACCTAGAAAAAAAAAGTCTATGTGTTGATATCATCTATGTTATCCTGTCTACCACTGGGCTTGTCCCCAAAATGCTTTAAATTAGACTACAGGAAAGAGCTAGTATCTCACCACTTTTATTCAATTATAAAAAAGCTATTTTAATCCACCACCATCATAGTGCGCAGAACAGTAAATATAAAAAATATTAGCAGCATGGCGTAGTAGAGAGAGAGCTGGTGTTAGCATCAGAAAGGCTTGCATTCAAGTCCCAACTCTGTCCCGTCTTGGCTGGGTGACCCTGGGTAGGGTGCCTCAAGCAGAGAAGGTGGCCATCAGCCCTGGTAGGGGAAGTTTGGAAGTTTCTCATCAGGAGCTCACTTTACCAACGAAATCATATATCTACCCCTAATTCCTCAAAATAGAGTAGTATCTTGTCCCCGGACCATTTTTATCTGAACTCCATGAAAATGTGAGAAGAATGAGATAACAACTACTACCACCACTACCACCACCACCACTACTACTATCAACAACTACTACTACCACTACCACTAAAATATTACTAATACTACTATCACTTCTAATATTACTACTACTACTACTAATATTACTAATACTACTATCACTTCTAATATTACTACCACTACCACTACTAATATTACTAATACTACTATCACTTCTAATATCACTACTACTACTACTGCTAATACTACTATCACTTCTAATATTACTACTACTACTACTACCACTACTAATATTACTGCTGCTGCCACCAATGCTACTATAACTACCACTACCACCATTACTACTACTACTACCATTACTACTACTACTACCACTACTAATATTACTAATACTACTATCACTTCTAATATTACTACTACTACTACTACCATTACTAATATCACTGCTGTTGCTGCCATTGCTACTACTACTACCACTACCACCATTACTACTATTACCACTACTAATATTACTACTACTACTACTACTACTACTACTAGTTTATTTCTAGCAGAGGAATCTCTGGATTAAACTGTATAAACAGTTCAATGATTTTTCTCAGGTAATTACAAATTATCTCCCAGAAGATTTGCTATATGAGTTTCTACTTCTTTATTTTTTTGAACACGTTTACTAAATATATTTTCCTTACTTCTTGTGTACAAGTAATCACTAGAAATGTGCTGCAGGGTACTTGTGTTCAACATTCACCTCTCTATTGACTATATGACTATGGTCATCCATAGTTTTAATTCTTTAGAGACTGTGCAATTCCATAAACCGTGGCCATATGGCATCATCAGGAAAATATTGGTATTGAGATTTTTTTTTGTCTTAGAGTTCATCTAGAAGGCTATTATGTAATTTCCTTATATTAAATTCTGGACCCAGACCACTGTCCATATCGCTACTAACTTTAGGTCTAGCCATGTAATCAGTTCTGAATTCATTTAACTGTACTACATTGCCTAGGCTACATTTCTCTATGTTTTTCACAAGAATAGCATGAGGTATTTTGTAAATAAAAAAAAAACAAAAAAACTCTGCTAAAATATAGGTAAACTATATCTATGACATTTTCTAATCTACCAGTCATGTAATGCTGATGAAAGAAGGAAATGTGGGTAATCTGATATGACCTATTGTTGATGAAGCTGTAGTGGCTATTTGTGATAATTATATTCTTTTCTGGATGTTTACTAACCATCCTTTCAATAACAATATGTTCTACTTTCTATACTAATATGTACCCCCATCCAGAAGTTCTCCATCCCCTGCCCTAGGAACACCAGACTATGGCTTATTTTTCTTGAAGCATTTTCCAGACTTGTAAAATCATCAGGGTCCCTATAAACAGATATAATGTCCCCAATAAACATATATAATGGTAGTGAGGGTGACAACTGGCCAAGGAGGACTATGTAACCATGTAGAAATGTTGGGGATCCACTTTCTGGGCATCAATGACTCAATACTATGTGATGATGGAAAGTCTTCTAATTCCCTGCAGAGCCAGGAGAACTGATGACTCCAGAATGGCAGAGCTGAAACTGGGCATGTATACAAAAGGTTTGACCTTGACATCTCTTACTCTCTGTCCTTGGCAGCTTAGAGTGAGAGGGAATGCTTTAAGTTGGTTATAAGAAGCAGGTGGAAGAGAATTCCCCCACCTGGCAGCCCTGTGTTCATGAATACATGGATGCTCTGTTTCTTTATGTTTATTCTTTCCTGATATTAGGTGGATGAATATGCTGAGATGGGAGTATCCAGACAACCTGGTGAGTTCCAGAGATTCAGAGGTCCCATCCATCAATGGTCCCACTGGAGACTGGAATTGATAGCAGAGTCTACTTGGAGGTGGTAGCAGAAGCCACAGAAATCAAGAAGTGACTGAGCAGCAATATTAAGATAGACATGCCCAGGCATTGACCTTGTGGGCTTTGCAGTATCTGGAGAGATTGTAAGGTGGCAGCTGAGCAGCCTAGACCACCAGCAAAGAGCCACCATAGTACCAGGTGACAGCTAGCATCTTCTCCCTCCCCAAGACCCAAGCAGCAGGAGAAGTAGAGTAGTTAGTTGCAGCAGAATGAATCTACAGGGCGGAAAAGTGCCCTAGCCCAACAGAAGGAGCAGCCTGGCCGGACAGCAGACAATCCACCCAGTAGAGAGCTCTACCTAAGGAGAATTTCATGAGGACTCCACAAAGGGAGAAAAGGATTTCTAGGGCCAGGAATCAGGAGGTACCCCTTGGTCACAAGTGTTCTTTGCACATGTACCTACTATCCTTGTACTTTAAGTTTGAGCCCAATCTTCTCAGGAACTTTGTGAGTGTAATGGGAAAGTGAAACTCCAATTTGGTGGTGGGATGAATATTTTGCATCAATTATTCTTGTACCTTCTCGGTAAATCCCTTTTCTAAAAGCTAATTAATGTTAACTGGTTGATTGTTAATGAGAAACGTACTGGTGGGGGCTCAAGAACTACAGCATGAGAAGCCACAATCCTTCAACATTATCTCTTGAATTCTCAAGGGAGAAGAAGACAATTGCCCTCTAGGGACTCCAAACCACAAGTATGAGTTGGGTGAATAGCCCCAGAGTGGGTGCTACACATGGAACAGGTTTATTAATGGCCTATAAAGACTAGAAGAGGGAGCTACATCTGATATGGCTGTATTTATAGACCTTTGTCTCATGAATTTACTTTTCCCCATCTCAGGGGGAAAACATCATCCATAACTGAAGTCCTTAGAAGTATGAGCAGCAAGTTGAGGACCTGTGTGAAAGGCAGCATCTTGTTCTCTTGTTCTGACATCCCTGTGCTGGGTCTCACTCCTTTGGCAACCTCCCTCTGTCACCAGCCCTCAGCAGCCCCTGGAGAACCTGGCTGGCACATCTGGATTATCAAGGCTCCCAGCTTAGCTGTGAATCTCCTCTCTACTCTTTTGGCAGCTGTTGCTTCCACCAACAGTCTCCCCACTCCTCTCTCATGATCATGTGTCCTTCCAACCTGGAAATCCCCTTCTTAGAGCCTTCACACTTGCCCTCAGGGTCTCCTGTAGAACCTGCAGGGAGAAAGTCGGTCCTAATGCCTTTCCATACTTTTCCCCAGTATGAATTCCCTCCATGTATACCCAGACACACTTCATTGGCACTGAGAAATTAGTAAAGAGGTGTTTGCTAGCTCCTTGGCATTCTCTTCTAGTAGGAAAGCCGTCCCACATCTCGTCCACACACAGTTTTTATTTAGCGCTTTTATTTTATTTGGCAGAAATGCCCTAACCCTAACCCTTTGCTTTCCAAACCTAATGGAACCAAGATGGTCACTTCTTTTTCCCATCTGCTGACTCTCCTAGCTAAATCCACAGAAAAACTGCCTCTTCTGAGACTGGGGACTACTGAGAGGGGCCCCAGAGCTCTCACTCAGCGGTCTCTGTATGGCAGGGAGATGTGTGAAGGATTACTTTGCTTACATCAGATTTACCCAGGGGCAAGGGGGCCCTTTTGGAGCCAGCTCTCTAGGGGACCAGAACTTTAACTAACAATAAATCACAGAGCTGCTGCGGCCCAAGCAGTGAAGCAGGTAAATTCGTCCTCTATTCTACCCTGGCTCCACACCCCTGGAGCCCCAGAGCCAGGGCCCACCCTCACCTCCCTGCCCTCAGTAATTGCTATTCTCTTCAGAATGATGAGTGTCCTGCTAATAGAGAGGATAATGATGATAATAGTGATAATGACTTTATGAGAGGTACATACCACAAAGCCCCTGGGCACCTAATTGAGGTTTGAGCCTAGGGAAGTTAAAACACCTTATTATGGAGATGACTCCACATCATCGCTCCCCCAAAGTATCTTCCTCTGGGACTCCCAAATCATAGTATCAAGGGATCATGGTTTCAGATCTGGAAGGAAATGTAGAGGTCAGCCAACCCAGGGGATAGTCACCTGTTTTGTGCCACGGACCCTTTTGGCAATAGTCTGGTGAAACCTATGGTTCCCTCCTCAGAATCATGTTTTTAAATGCATAAAATAAAATACATAGGATTACAAAGCAAACAAAGTGTTAATGAAAATAAAGATGTATTTTTTCCCATCCAAGTTCATAGATTCTATCAATAAACCTCTTTTTTATTTTAATAATATTTTTCCCAATTACTTGTAAAGACAATTTTCAACATTCATTTTTTGAAAGATTTTGAGTTCCAAATTTTCTCCCTTCCTTCCTTACTCCCCAAGATGGCAAGCAATCTGATATAGGTTATACATGTGTGATCATGTAAAACATGTCCACATTAGTCATGTTGTATCAACACTCCTCTTTCGGGGCTGTGGACCTCTAACGAAGAACCTCTAACGAAGAACCTCTGACCTAATCTGTGTTTTTAATTTTACAGGTGAAAAAACTGAGGCCCAGGGAAGTTAAGCGACTTGTCAAGGCTAGTGACAGAGGTGGCATTGCATGAAGCATGCAAACAACCATGTACAAATAAAATATAGACAATCAATACGGGGTAACTAGCATTAAGAGGACACAGACAGGCTTCATTCAGTTCAGTTTCCTCACCTAGAGAAGGAGGGTTTAGCCTCAATAATCACCTCTAAAGTACCTTCTAGCTCTAACTTTATGATCCTATGAATGGGGCTCATGAATCAGTTGGGATATGAGATCTCATTGTTGTTCAGTTACTTCAGACTCTCCATGACCCCTTTTGGGGTTTTCTTGGCAAAGATGCTGGAGTGGTTTGCCATTTCCTTCTGTAGTTCATTTTACAGATGAGGAAACTGAGGCTAACAGGGTGAAGCGACTTCCTCAGAGTCACACAGCTAGTAAAGTGTCTGAGGATGGATTTGAACTCAGGAAGTTGAGTCTTCCTGATTCTAAGCCCAGTGCTCTGTGCACTGTGGCACCACCTAGCTGCCCATAAGATCTTGAGCAGAGCCTGACGTGCCCTACGCTCCAGCCCAGTCAGTAGCCAGTGCAAAAAAAAAGAGTCCACTCTGTTTAGAGCTCCAGAAAGAAGCTAATAAATCAGCAGGGTTTGTCTGGTGAGAATTCTGCTATTCTGGGTGAACAGAGCAGCTCCTGTTGGGACCATCCTGGAAAACACCGAAAAATAAATCAAGAGAAGACAGCCGCAAGTTCAATAGTTGTGAGAAATGATAGGAAAAATAACTCCCCAGCTGCCCTAAACCTAAGAAATTCCTACAAGAAAGAAAGAGGGAAGAGGAGAGTGGAAGAAAAAGAGGGAAAGAAAAAAAGAGGAAGAGAAAAAAGAAAAGAAAATGAAAAAAGAAAAGAAAGCAGGGAGAAGGAAGGGAAGAGGAGGACCGGAGAGGTGCAGAGGAATGAGCCTGGAGGTTAAGACAGATGATCTAAATTCTTGCTCCAGATCCAACACTTAACTGTGACCTTGGGCAAGTCACTTCAAGTCAAGTCAAGTCAACAAGTATTTATTAAGCACCTATTATATGTCAGTCTCTGTGTTAAATGTTGGGGTTACAAACAAAAGCAAAAGACAATCTCTGACTTGAAGGGGATCCCAAACCAATGGGGGACACCACATGGCACCCTTTGTACAAATGAGTTATAGGCAGATATCTAACATTGAGGGTAGAACTGGACAGGTTTCTTGCAGAAGGTGGGGTTTTAACTGGGACTTAAAGGATGGTAGGGGAGCCAGGAGGCAGAGATGGGGAGGGAGAACATTCCAGGCATGGGGGACAGAGAAGATGACCAGAGCTGAGAGACTGAGTGTCTTGAGGAGATTGGTGTCACTGCCCCACAGAGTATGTGAGTTAGAAGAGACTGGAAAGGTAGAAGGGGTCAGAGTATGAAGGGTTTTAAGAGCCAAACAGAGGATTTTAAATCTAACCCTGAAGGTGATGGGAGCCTCTCCCAGCCTGGGCTACAGCTTCCTCATCTGTAATAGGAAAGGGTTGGAATGAGAAGCCTCTAAAATCCCTTTTGGCTCTCAATCCTATGTAGTATGAGGTTTCTTCCCTCACCTCTCATACTTACCTGAGGTCCACAGAGAGATTTCAGGGGGATCTGTGAACTCGGATGGGAAAAAAAATTACATCATTATTTCTGTTAACTCCTAAATGAAATTTAGCATTTCCTTCAATTATTCAAAAACATTATTCTGAGAAGCGAGTTCATAGGCTTCACAAGGCTGTCCAAGGGGTCCATGACACAAAAAGGGTTAAAAATCTTTGCCTCACATAGTTCTGATGTCTGGAGCTTCCAATGACCTGTTTTGAATTTTTATAGCTCCTCTCAGAGAATCATCTCCGTATTTGCTGACCCATAGTGTCTTCTTAGTACAAATAACCTAAACATTAGCATATTTAAAACCTAATTATATCTTGATTACTCTGGCCCGAGGCAGAGTATCACCAATCACCTGTTTTGGAGAAGACTTTTCTTTGGCACAGGTTTTAAAAAAAACACACCTGGACCTTTTCTTCTCTCCCCTATCCCATTCCCAGAAGTGAAAACAACCTCCTTCTCTCATTGCTTCTGCATACTTTGACCATATAATAATAACAGCTGATACTAATATAGTGATTTAAGGTCTTCAGTGCACTTTGCCTAATTATTTGATTTGATCCCCATAACAGACTTGTGGGGCAGGGGTATAGTTGCTATATTCCCATTTTATAGATGAGAAAACTGAGGAGTAAAGTGACTTGCTTAGGATGACAGAGCTAGGAGATATTGAGGCAGAATTTGAACCCAATTCTGTCAGGATCTGAGAGCCGTATTCTATTCCCTATGCCACACTGCATCTTTCTATTTGGAGTTGGAAGGAGTAAAGAAGACTGCAATATGGGAAAAGAAGTGAGAAAGAGGTGGGCAGGGTGGAAAAATATGGGAAAATAATTAGTGTCAGGATCCCATAACTGCTGGGTGCCAGCTTCCAGCAACCTTTGGCACAGACCTACTTTAGAGAATAGGCAAAGACTTGGAGGTATTGTTAAAGATTCCACTGCCACTAACCACGTGATGAAGAATAGAACTTCTTATCTCTTCAGAGTTCTCTGTGCCTAACCCCTCAAGCAACTTACAACAAAGCCCAGTGAAGCAAAAGGCTTTTCTCAGGTTAGATGTAGGGCTTCCCATTCTATCGGCAAACGTTTACATCGAGTTAGCTAGATGACATTGTGGATAGAGCCCTGCCCCTGGCATTGAGAAGTCTTGAGTTCAAATCTTACCTCAGACACTTACTGACCCTGTGACCCATAATCTCTCTTAGCCTCAGTTTTCTCATTTGTAAAATGGGGATAATAATGGTATTGACCTGCTAATAGTGTCGATGCTCCTGTGACAATCAGGTGAGATAACATTGGTAAAGCACTTCGCTAACCTAAAAGCACTCTATAAATGCTAAAAATTATTATTGGATGTGTCCTATGTACCAAGGATTGTGCTGGCACCTTCAGAGGGACGTAAAAATCCATGAGATGTGATCCCTGCTGTCCAGAAGCTTATAGTCTTGGAAGACAGTTAAGCCACATGTACCAGTAATTACTGTACAAACCAAAATGTAAAACAATAAAGATAGAGGCAGGGTGTCATCATTGGAAAACATGCCCCCTTTGGAATCAAGGACCTGAGTTCAAATCCTCTTTTGCCAGCTGTATGACCCCTGGCAAATAACAACCTCTCTCTTAATTTTCTTATCTGCAAAATGAGGAGGTTGGATTAGGAGGTTTCTCATGTTCCTTCTATCTCTAAATCTATGATCAATAATTCAATTTCCCTCCTTTGTCACTTGTAACCTGTGTTACCTTGGGCAAGATCACTTCATCTCTCTGGGCCTTGGTTTGCTCATCTGTAAAATGATCAAGTTGGCAGATGGCCTCTACATTAATACTCCTGTAAGGTAGATAGTTCCCATTTTGCAGATGACAGAACCAAGGCTCAGAGTAATCTGAGCCAGAATTTGAACCCAGGACTCAACAACCCTCTAAACCAGGGGTTCTTGACCTTTTTTGTGTGCTGGACAACTTTGGCAGTCTGGTGAATAATAATAGCTAACATGTAGATGGTATCTGCTATGTGCCATGTAATTATCTCATTTGATCCTTACAACAACACTGGGAGATAGGTGCTATTAACATCCCAGTTTTACGGTTGAGGATATTGAGTCAGAAGGAGGTTAAGTGACTTACCTGGGGTGACACAGCTAATAAGTGTCTGAGCCTGAATTTGAACTCAGACCTTCCTGACTCCAGGCCCAGTGTTCTATTCACTACATCACCTAGCTGCCTACAGATGGACCTCTTCTCAGAATAATGTCTTTACATGCATAAAATAATATACATTAGATTACAAAGGAAACCAATTATAATGAAACACAGTTATCAAAATGTTAAAGAAACAAATTCATGGACCCCTAGCTTAAGAATGCCCAATCAGTCCAATTCTTTGTTTGATGCAGGGAACAATCCAAGGATTGTTTCATCCTAGATTGTTCCATTAAGACAGCTAGATGGCTCAGTGGATAGAGTGTTGGGCTGGAAATAAGGAAGACCTGAGTTCAGATCCAGCTCCAGATATTTACCAGCTGTGTGACCCTGGACAACTCGTTTAACTTCCGTTTGCCTTAATCCATTGGAAAAGGAAATGGCAAACCACGGTAATATCTTTGCCAAGAAAATCCCACGGACAGGATAGCCCAAGGGGTCATGAAGAGTTGGACGTGATGACCAAGAACAGACTGTTCCTTTGGCCTCATCTCACCTTTTAAGACTTTTCAAAATTCCTTTAGGGTCTTCTTAGAGTCTCAACCCCCTAGCTTGAGAAAGTCTGGTTCAGAGGCAACAGCAACCTCTCTGCCATTTGTCCTAGTGGTTGAGAAGAGAATAAAATCTCCTAAGTCAGTAAATGAC
Organism: Vombatus ursinus; assembly: GCF_900497805.2. Lineage (NCBI taxonomy): Eukaryota > Metazoa > Chordata > Mammalia > Diprotodontia > Vombatidae > Vombatus > Vombatus ursinus. The sequence goes on from NW_020954267.1 coordinate 665,871, forward strand.
TTGAAAAAAAAAAAGTAAAGAAAACCACTGAGATTATTCATCCATACCTCTCCAAGTAAATGTACTTTTTTTCTGATGTCTCACAACATTCACTTTAGACTCAATTACTTGCAGCATTATTTAATAGCATGTTTCTAAATGAAGCTGGCTTTGTAGAAGTAATGAAGCCAGAGCGAAACATGAGCTCACAGCAGCTCTTGGCTATTAGATCTTTGCTGAGAAGTCAGGGAGACTGCCAAGGAATGCAGGGGGAATTATCAGGTCTGTGGGTTTGCCAAAGGAGAATTAGCTGGGGCTCTCATATACGCGGTGGGTGCCGGGCAGATGGGGGAACAGCTGGAAGTGAGATGATTCATAAGACTGGGGGGGAAGGGGAGAAAGGAGAGGGGGTTGGTAAGGAAGCTAAGAGGAAACTTCCAGCTTATCAATGGGGCTAAAGATCCTTGAAGTCTCAAGGCTGGGTTTCTTTGAATGGACAACCAAGAAACTGAATGGTAGGTGTGAATGACTGCAGGATTCTGGAGAGAATATTCAGGCCATGCTTTTAAGACCATCTCAGCCCAGAGCCAGGTAATGAGCTTCCCAGACTCTGAGGGCTAGAACTGGAAGAAATGTAAATTATAGAATTACAGCTTTTGAGTTGGAAGGGACCTCAGAGGACATCTAGTGCAACTGCATTTTAAGGGTAAGGGACTAGAGTGACTTTCATTGGCATGGAGAACTCCCAGGTGAGAAACTCCCTTCACCAAAGCAGGTTAGCATCTTTTCTACAACTCCCAGTTTTAGAAAGCTGCTTACAGACCAAAATGAGAAAATAACTGTAAAGTATTTGTGTTGTTTGTCCTTCGTACTCAAAGGGTCAAGGAACAGTGTTTGACTGCGGCTGTGTACAGCACCTTCTTTATTACAGACACACCATGGTGGGCAGTCCTGTGCCAGCATCTCCCATGTCTTATAATTGATATTAAAGTTTAATGGATGATGTCTTGACTTGCAGGTGAACTGGATTTAAGTGAGACAGAGTTGCACGAAGTCATCAACCTCACTTACTCTTCCAGAGTCATCGAAGTCCAGGGGCAGGACAAGTCAGGATGACTGGCTGTGGTCCAGGACATAGTGGATGACCTTGGTATCTTTGATGTCTGACCACGCTCTAAGCACTCTGCAGCCCCTGATTCAACCGCCTTCATGGCCACTGCAACAAGCTGCCCATTCTGCCAGGGGAAGTCTTCACATGCTTGGTATAGACACCCCCTAACTCACGACATTCTCCTGGGCTACCTTCAGCCTGGTTTAGCCCATAGGCTGAAAGGGTTTGCTGGGGTGTGGTAGCTGCACATGCTACAGCTTCTTGGAACCAGAGTCTAGTGAATCAGATGCTCACCAAAGGTGGATGAGCAGCCCTGAAAAGGGCTCAGCAAGCTCTCACACCAGAAATGCTAGTCTTCCCTCCACACCCCATACACCCCAAAGCACTTAACACAGTGCCTGGCACATAGGAAGCACTACATAAATGTTTATTATTATTACAGCACAAGGTTAAGTGACTGGCCCAGGGTCATACAGCAATGTGTCAGAAACAAGACTTGAACCTATGACTTCCTGGTATTCTGGAAACGTTATGCCAAACTACCTCATTTTACTGATAAGGAAACTGAGGCAAGAAAGATCACATAACTTCATCAAGATCATACAAGTAGTTTGTGGCAGAAGTGGGATCTGAACCCAGGACCAAAGACTGTCAAATCCCAGGCTTCTCTCACGACCCTGTGCCACTTCACCCCCTTATTTTCTGCGTCTGGAGAAATAATGTGATTTGCCCAAGGAAATGAATTGTTCTACAATTCAAACACTGAGTCCTATCATCAAGTCTGGTTTACAAAAAGGAAACATACAAAGAAAGGCAGACAGTATCATTATTGTCTGTAGTATGAGCTGTTTCCTACACTAGAATATAAGCTCTTTGAAGTCATGGGCTGTTCTGTCTTTGAATCTGCAGCCCCTAGCATAATGGCTGGCACACAGTAGGTGCTTAATAAATGCTTATTGGATGAATTAATGGTAGAAACAAATTCCAGAAATAATAACTAGCAATCTTCGGTTCCAAATGTCCCAAAATAATATTAATTATTTATAACACTTCTGCTCCCTCTGCTGCTGAAAATGGACCCTCTCCATCCATCTCCATCTGTTGGAGTCCTTTCCCTCAGGTGGTTTCATTTGCACTTATCTCCCTCTCCCTTATATCAAAGTTAGCTATGTTCCTGATTCCCCCTCTTATTGGACTGTAAGCAAGCTGAGGGGAGGATTGATTTCATATCTCCTTTTGTATCTCCCCTGTATGCAGTAGGCGCTTAGTAAATGTGTGTGGTTTGAAGGAGTGAATGAACGACGTTGTAGTATAGAATGAATTCCAGGCAGACAGCATGTATTCTGCCTCTGCTGTTACACACACACACACACAGAGTTGGTACTATATAAATGCTTATTCCTTCCTTCCCCTCAATCAATCAATGACCACTATTATCATCATTATCAACAATAACCATATTAATAACAGCTGACATGTTTCTAATACTTTCAGGGTTACAAGGTACTTTGCACACATCTTATTTGAGCTCCACAACAGCCCTGTAAGGGAGATGTGATTATTGCCTCCAGAGAGGATAAGCCACCTGGCCAGAATCATACAGTTAAGTATATGAGGCAAAACTTGAACCCAGTCTTCCAGATTCCAGATTCAATGCAAGGTCACCCCACTTTCTGACTTTCTGATGCTCTCCTAGAATAAAATGCCCATACTCTTTCCTTTCCAATGGTTACTTCTAATTTCTAAGTCATAGATCTAACCAATCAATAAGTATTTATTAAGCACTTACTACTGCTAGGCACTGGGATAAAGAGATAAAAATTAAGTAGTCATAGTGAGGGGGTGCTGGAGCTTTTTTCCAGGGTGCCAACATCTGGGGGTGGCACCTCCTCCTGGGTTAGTCCTCTGACTCACCACTACCACACCTCATGTGCTGGGCCCTCCACCTTTGGCATCAGTGGTGGTATCCACATGCACTGACTGGCCTTCCCCCAATCTAATGAAGTCCAGCTTGGCCTGGCCTAGCCTTGCTTTCTCCCTGAGTGACCTCCCTACTAAAATTATCCTTAGGTCTCCACTCATAGGAGCTATCCTCTGGTTCCTGTCTTCCCCCATAGACTATGGGCCTGGATTTCTCTATCCATGGGGCCTTGTTTTTCTCATCAGGTCTGTCTTGCCCCCATCTGAATGTGGCCTAGATGCCATGAGTCCTAGGGACTGCTCTGACCTGAGTGACAGCATCAGGTAATTGGCAGGGACCTAGTGGGGTGGGAACCTAATTCAACCCATACCTGAACAAGGATCCGTGCTAGCCATGCCCAGAATGAGTGGTCAGTCAGATCCTCCAAAGGCCCACCTCCTGAAACTGCTCATCTCACTTGGAGACCATTTTCAGCTCTTAAGAAGTTTGCCTCTAACATCAAGCCTTACGACGTCTCCTTGTCACTGTCCCGTCCCCCTCCACTGCTCTTCATTCTACCCTCAGAGGCAGAGATCCACAAGGGGCAGCCTCCAAAACCCGCTCCTCTAGAATGTCCCCGGGCCCTCAGTGTTAACTGTGCTCTTGACCAGCCCTGATGCCCAGACTATCTCCCCGGAGTTGAGAACACTTCCGGCCCTTCCCAGCTCCATCACCCATTTGACTCTGGTGTTGGCTGTAAGGGTGGGGGAGGGGGAAGAGAGGTTATGCTTCTAAAAGGGATGCCAATTATACCTTTTATTAGGCTTACAAATGCAGTCTCACTTGCTGCTTTTGACTACTCCAGACCACACACACACACACACACACACACACACACACACACACGGAGCTTTCCTGCATAAGGATGGGAGACCTGTGTGGTCCTGCCAACTCCCTTATAATAAATCTGTGAGCTTAATAAAAGGCATCACTTTTATCTTTTGATCTCCCTTGAGTTACTCATTAGCTGTAGGTAACACACTCCTTGACTGACAGGCCCTTCCAAGGGAAAACCCAGCCTTGGTGGCTTTTCTGATGAAAAGTAGGCAGAAGACAAGGAGACTAGTTATTGGTAAGATCCTGGGTCTAGAGTTGGTCAGGACCCCAGAGACTACCTCATCCATGCCTCTCATTTTACAGATGAGGAAACTGAGGCCAGGGATTGTAGTGGCTTGCCTGAGGTCACACAGTTAATCACTTTAAACATAATCTCTGGAAACTTTTCGACTATGTATTCTATATCTCATAGTCCCTGGTATTGGAGGCTGATTACAGTGTGTAATCATAATGATAATAATAATGATAATAATAATAATAATAATAATAATAATAATAATAATAATATTTATATAGGCTTTAAGGTTTACACAGCGCTTTACCCTGGGAGGTAGGTGTTAGTATTATCCCATTTGGCAGATGAGGAAATGGAGGCAGAGAAAGGTTAAGTGAGGTCATAGTAAGTGTCTGGGGCAGAATTTGAACTCAGGTCTTCCTGGCTGCTTACCAAACTGCCTCTGTTATCAAGAAGGGTCAAATTCTGCTATGATGTAGAGGGAGCAGGACGAGAAAAATATTCAGGTCTTCCTGACTCTAGGTTCAGCCACCCCTCCCCTATGATACCTAGTGATCCGTTTAGGGATGTGTGATTTTCTGTGCTGGGTTTCCGAAGAACACTACAGCCAGTGTTTGGATGGTCCCACCATGTGCTTTCAAAGTTCTTCCTAAAAGATGACCTTGATAATATTACTTCCCTGCCTAAGAACTTTCAATGGCTCCCTATTACCTCTAAGTTAAAATACAGACTCCTCTGCTTGTATTTCCAAGCCATCCAAACAGTCTGGTCTGCTTGCTCTTCCCCCAACATGTTATTATTCAGTCATTTTTCAGTTGTGCCTGACTGTTTGTGCCCCATTTGGAGTTTTCTTGGCAAAGATACTGGAGTGGTTTGTCATTCCTTTCTCTAGCTTATTTTGCAGATGAGGAGACCGAGGCAAACAGGGTGAATCAACTTACTCAGAGACACACGGCTTAAGTAAGTATCTGAGGCCGGATTTGAACTCAGGAACATGAGGCTTCCTGACTCCAGGCCCAGCTCTCTGTGCACTATGGCGCCACCTAGTAGCCCTTCCCCCAACACGACAGTCTATCCAAAACCATACATTTTGAAGATGAGATGGGAGTGAAGTGACTTGCCCGAGAGAAGACAGGTAATTAATTAATTAGTAGCAGAGAAAGAGCTAGAACCCAAGTCTCACCACTCTTCCTCTCGTGACTGTCCTGCCTTTCACTAAAAACAGCATGTGCTGCTGACCCTGTTTGGGGTTTTGGTAAGCATTTGGGCAGTTGGCTGTGGTCTGGCACTTAGGTTCTAGGTTACCCTGCTCTCAAACAATTAAAGACAGTGGAGAGTGCTGGAGTTGGAGCCAGGCGGCCTGAATGCACCACCCCTCCTCTGCTACTTAGCGCCTACCTGAGAGAACCAGCAACATTGACAAGAACAGCAACATTGTAAAGACAAACTTTTGAAAACTCAGGAGCTCTTGAAGATGAGCAACAATTCCAGATTACCAGTGACTGATCGTGCCGCCCACCTCCTGCCCAGAGAAGGGACGTGTCTTTTGGACATGGCCAATGTGGAAATTTGGTTTGCTTGACTACGCATATTTGTTACAAACATTTCTTCTTCCTTCCTCCTTTCCTCCTTCCCTTCCTTCCTTCCTTCCTCCCTTTCCTTAGGGGGGAGGGCTTAGAAGGGAGAGAAAATAAATGTTTGGTAATGAAAAAAACACAAATTTTAATTCTTAAAACTGGGCAGGGTAGACTAACTGATCTTTCCCATCTCAACACTCCATGAGCTCCGTATGACTGCCCTTTGCTCCTGCCACCCACAGCAACACGGATCTGTGTTGGAGGATAAAATCCCCCTCCACCCCCATTTGCCTGCTTGTGTAGCTCCCAATCAGTGAGTCAGTTAATCAATATTTATTAAGCACCTACTATGTGCCAGGCACTGTGCTAAGCCTGGGGATACAAAGAAAAGTACAAGTCATTCCCTCTCTTGAGGAGTTCACAATCTAATCCCAGCCCAGCCTACCCGTCGCAGGAATTTGCAAATTCCTGAGAAACTGACCAGTGTCTCCTTAATTCAGTCTGTTTGCTCTACCATAAACTAAGCATCTTCGTTGGACTCTGTCCTAAATGGATTTGACCCCATGTAAAATGGCACATTGACCATCTGGAGTCTTTAATGGACCATGGCAGGGTCCATCAACATGGTGTCCAGCATTTCACCATTGCCTGCTGTCTTCATGTTATAAACTGCTGTGGTCAACGTATGCAGACTTAGCCCACGTGTGTAGGAAGAAGAGTTTCCCTCCCCATAGAGAGGAATTAGGTGTGAAGAGCTTTCCAATTCTAAGGCTTGAAGATTATAATGACCCATCAAATCCTTCAGGATTCCACAGCTATTCCATAAGCCTTTAGTAAATGCCTACTGTGTACACTACTAGAGATACAAAGGCATACAGAGATAGTCCATACCCTCAGGAGCTTACATTCTCCAATACTAGAGAAGAAAATACAAAGACTGAATGGGGATGTGGGTGGTGACTGGCCCCGGTGAGTTCACTGGGGTGGGGAGCTAGCTCCCAGCCAGAAGCTCCTTTCCCATTTCAGGTCTGGGACACCTTCTCTGCAACCTGTCCTCCTAGATTGCTGCCCAGAGCCCTAAGGGATTACGAGCTTTGCTTATGTGTGTCAGGCGTGGGACTTGAACCCAGGTCTCCTAGCTCCACGACCAGCTCTAGGTCTGCTATGCCTGGCTGCTCCTCAAACACAAAATAATAATACCTCATAATAACAATAGTTAGCATTTAGGCAGCACTTTTAAGTTTTACTAAAAAGTTTACATATATTATCCCATTTGAGCCTCACCACAATCCTGGGAGGTGGGTGCTATTGTTATCGTTGCCCCCATTCTACAGATGAGGAAACTGAGGCTGAGAGAGGTTAAAGGACTTGCCTAAGGTCACACAGTTAGTAAGTGTCTGAGGCAGGATTTGAACTCAGGCCTTCCACCTGACTCCAAATCCTGTGCCCTATCTGCTGAACCACTTGTTTCAGAATATATACAAAACAAACGTAATACACAGTATAAAACTACAGAGAAGTACAAAGCAAAGTGCCTGAGGACTGAAGGAAGGTAAACAATTGGGGAAATCAGGAAAGGCCTCTCATAGTAGGTGGTGATCCTCCTCTGTCTGCTTTGCATTCCAGCTAAACTGTTTCCTAAAACATGTCCTTGTTTTACCACCTCCATGTCTTTGATCACGCTGTTCCTCTTCCCTGGCATGCCCTCCCTCTCTCTCTTCACTTGTTGAATTCCTAATCATCCAACTTAAATGCTGCCTCCTACAGGAAGCCTTCCATGTACCTAGCAATGGTTAATGGTCTTCTTTTGGCCCTCACCTGACACTTTGCTTTGAACTTCTCGTATATTATAGTTATTTGTATTTCTGTCTTATCCCTATATTAGACTATAAGCCCCATAATGACCAGGACCATGGTTTCATATCCGTTGGGTTTTGCCCACAGTAAGATGACAACAACAACAACAACAACAATAATAATAATAATGATAATAAGTATATCTATAGTGCTTTAAGGTTTGCGAATTGCTTTGCAAATGTTATCTCATTTGATCTTCACAACAACCCTGGGAGGTAGGTGCTATTATCTCCATTTTACAGATGAGGAAACTGAGGTAGAGACATAGGTTAAATGACTCACCCAGATCACATAGCTAGTAAGTGTCTGATCAGGATTTGAACTCAGGTCTTACTGACTCCACGTCCAGTGTTCTATCCGCTGTGTTACCTAGCTAGCATCCTGGAAGGGATCTCAGCCATCCAGCCCAACCCTCACATTCTATGGTTGAAGAAATAAAGACCACGGAGGGGAGCTGATTTGTTCAATATCCAGGTGTCAAATCTAAACCCAGGACCTCTGACTCTAAAGTTGGCACTCTTTCTCTGGGTCTTGTTACTTAATAAGTTTTTGTTTTGTTTTGTTTTTTGTTTTTCGGTGAGGCAATCGGGATTAAGTGACTTGCCCATGGTCACACATCTAGTAAGTGTCAAGTTGTCTGAGGCCAGTTTTGAACTCAGGTCCTCCAGACTCCAAGGCCCGAGCTCTATCAGCTGTGCCACCTAGCTGCCCCATTTTCTACTCTGTCACATTTTTAGCTCAAAATAATTCTATAACTGTCTCATTTGTATTGGTTTCCTAGACTCATGTCCTACGTCTAGGACTAACATCCTTTGGGAGGACCTAAGAAATTTCAAGGAGAGCCAGTGGATGAAAAGAAGGATGAAATAGAGGTAAAGACCAGCAAAGGAATCCAATGAGACCCAACAAAATGGTGAAATGAAACAAAACAAAACAATTAGAGACAGGAAAAGATTAGGGAGGAGATAGACACAACCCCCTCCACTCTGGAGCTGACATTTACTTCCCAGTTATCACAAGACTTGGGGTTAGGAACTCTAATAGGAGGAGGGGAAGGATTATAAAATCAGGAGAGGCAGAAAGTGGGTGGTCTTTCTTTTTCCTGGGGCTCTTGGGTCTGAAGAGTTACCTGGGTCAGGCTGGGGCCCAGAGAAGGGGAAGTGGGATGTGAGGGGAGGGACTGCCCTAGGCAGGCTTGGGAGCTCAAGGGGCAGGGATAAAGGGGCCAGCAAGCTTTCCTTCTAGGTTGTCTAGCCCAGGTGGTCATGATATGAATAGGGAGAACATCACAAAGGAATCTTTGTGATCATCCCCTCCCACATTGTACAGCCCCCTCATTTTACAGTCAAGGACACTGAGGCCTGGAGGGGCTAAGTGAATTAATTGCCTGGCATCACACCATTCATATGAGTGAACTAAGAAAAAGCATTTGTGCTGGGAATACAAAATACAAAAGTGGGATGATCCCTGCCCTCAAGGAATTGATATTCTAATTGGAAGAGACAACACATTGGGAAGTGGAGGCCAGGGGCGTTACTGGGTGACACGGGGGAGTCACTGGGGACGGTAATATGGATTCAATATTCTTGCTTTTAGCAAAAGACGGGAGGGAGGGATGAGGTGTAGGTACAATAATAGGGAAGGTGGCAGGATGGCCCCAAGTGAATGGCTCCATGGGATGTGAAGCATGGTCTGGTCTGGAATCTCTTAAATCAAGTAGCCTGGGTGATTTTGTACTCAGTTTTCAGCCAATCGAGGGAGCTCACCTCTGGGGTAGGATTTCCAGAACTGAATGAATGAATTTTCCCCTGGATCAAGAAAAGTAGACAGAAACCCCAATCAATCAACCAGTCAACTAGTAACCAAGAAGCATTTGTTAAGAACCTACTAGTTGTACCATTAGTTGTTTTTCATTCTTGAAGACGACCAACATGACATCACTACCTCAGGGTCAAGGTATAGTGTCTGACTGTAGCTGATAAGACCAATGAGAGCTCGGAAGGCTCTACAGACCACAGCTTGAGCACCAAGAGTCCTTATTAATACCAGGCCCTATGCTAAGTGCTGAGCATACAAATAGAAAGAATTAAATCGTTTCAACTCACACTGAGTTGACTTCTAACAGAGGAGACAAGAAATATGTAGTTGAGTGCAAGCAAAATAAGTGAAAGGAAAAGAAATACTAAGTAATTAGTATAAATACAAAGTAGTTATATACAAAGTAATTTGAGAGGGAGGCTCTAGCATTGGAGGAGATTAAGAAAGGCTTTGTGTTGAAGAGGATGCTTAATCTGTGTCTTGAAGACAGAGTGAAATTCTCAGAAGTGTATGTAAAGAGAAAGCGAATTCCAGGCTGGGGGGAGGGGGGTGACCAGGGTACCCAGAGATGCAAGATGAAGCACTATGCATGTGACATAGACAGAAGGCCAATTTGGGTGGATTAGAGACTTTGGGAAGGGGAGTAATAATGTACAATGAAGATGAAAAGGTAGGTCAGACCCAGGTTGTGTAGGGCTTTACAAGCTAAACAAGTTTAAAGACAATTGAGAACCACTGAAATTTATGGAGCAGAGTGACATGGTCAGATCTGATAATAAGTCTTACGTGCCTAATTAAACTATAAATTTCCTCAAGGAGATAGATTGTACCTTCTAATTCTTTGGTATCCTCCATAGTGCCTTCTTTTAAACTCAGCACATAAACTGCGCTTGGGATATACTCATCATACATCCCAATGAGTATTCACTCAAGTGAATGAATTAATGAGTGAGAAGGTGGTTCTTTGAGGGACTTAGTTAGCTCCATGGAACAGCTGAGGGTGTTGAGGCGTAGGGAGGTACTCAAGTAAATGGAGAGCATATTTGGAACTCACCAGATCTTCGCAGTAGACAGCCAGATAGATGATCTTATCATTGGACCACTGCCAGCTCATTCCACCAGGCTTGAAGAAAAGAAAAGAAGGGGGAAAAAAATCAGATCAATCCAGGAGCCTGCAAGGAGCTAGCTCACATATTCCTGCCTTGCCAAGAGGCATCTCTAGAAGTGGGAGGGAGGAAGCCTCCTGGTGGCCACCCACTCTATAAGCTCACCTATTTCTAATTCCTTAGAGGTGGAAGCTCTCCACAATTAAGACCAAGAGAAGGTGAGGTTGGCCCCAGACACTGGGTTTCAAAATGGTGGAGGCATGGTCCTTCTAGTGAGGGAGGCAAATTTGACAGGACTCTATCTGAGCTGAGACTCATTTGACTGACCTTAGACTATGTTTGCCTTCTGCTTCTGGATGCTTATCTCTTTTTCTGGACCTTGGACACACCTTCTTTCCTTGGTCCTACCCCTAGCAAGGGCCACAAAGAACAGTACAGTTAGGTGCTCTGTTGGGACTTGAAAGTCTCCCTAACTCCCAAGGAAGATGAGGATGAGAAAGGGTACTGTGCTCTGTCTTCTCCAGGGAGGATAAGATCTAGTAGCATAAACAAGATGCAGAACCGGGTCTCAGAAGCCTTGGGCTTCACCTCTTTTCATGTACCTTTTCTCTGCAAATGAATTAATGAGGAAGAATAGGGATAGGAATCTGGAGCTACGCCCTTCATCCCAAGGCACCTTGTAGAGTTTGTGAGCTGGGAACAAAACCTGTGGGTGCATGGGAAACCTATTTGTAAACCCCAACCCAGACAAGTCTGAGGGCAGGGCCAGGAAGTGGGGGAAGTAGCAGAGAACATCAGTCCTGGGAGAGTCAGGCAGCCTTCTGTAGAACTCAAGGGTAGGGGTCTGCCACTAACTCATTGTATGACTTTGAACAGGTCACTTCACCTCTGTGGCTGCAGTTACTTCATGTGTAAAGCATGGGGAGTTGACTACATCATAGGAAGATACATTTAGAACTGGAAAGGACCTCAGAAATCAGCTAGCCCAAGCCTCTCATATTCTATACCTGAGGAAACTGAGGCTCAGAGAAATGACTTGTACAAGGTAGTAAGTGTCAAAGTTTGGTTTTAAACCCAGATTCTCTGATTTGTTTTTAAAGCATGAATGAAAAAGCATTTATGAAATGTGTATTACGTGTACTATGCTAAGCATCGAGGATGGAAGTAGAAAAGTGGAGACAATGCCCACTCTCAAGGGATTCGCATTCTAGTGGGGGAGACAATTCATATCACAGATTTAGGTACAGGTTGGATGGAAAGGTCCCATGATCCCTAGCCTGGGTGTGGGAGCCAAGTGGATAGAAATGCATCTTTCTTGAAAGTGCTTTCAACTGATAAGATTCTTTCTCAGATCTAGTATTCTTTCCAAAGGATCCTTTAGCATTCCTTGAAGTTTATCAGCATTCCAAGAAGAGATAAAAGAGGTGGGGAGATAAGGTCCTGCCTGGGAATTGGATTAGCAGATTGAGTCAAGGGATCAGGTTGGCATCAGAGAGAAAGAATAAGTTGAAGAGCTAACTGCATGAATTAACCTCTCCCTATGGTGCTCCTTCAGTGTTGATACCCACAGCTTTCACTTCACCACCAGATGCTCGCTTTTTCCCTCTGGTTGTTTCATGCGTGTGTCTTCTCTCCTCAACTAGGCTATGAACTCCTGGGGGTGGGGTGGGCAGGAACACCATCCACTCACCTCTAGAGCAACCTCTAATCCTTTCTTACATGATCTGCAGGCTGGCTGAGGGCCATCTCCAGTTGTCTGGATCTATGTCTTGTCATCGGACCCAGATGGCTCCAGAGGAGAAGGTGAGGCTGGTGACTGCACAGCCCTGCCTCACTTAAATCCAATTCCCTTGCAAGTCATGACATGACCTTTCTGATGTCGCGGTCCTCTTCGAGAACAAAGGACAAACAACAACAGGCTGGCCTTCCCACAACAGTTAACACTGGATTAAGCATCTATTGCATTCTTGTTTTATATTTTGCGGTTGTTGTTCAGTCATTTCAATTGTGTCCAACTCTCCATGACCCCATTTGGGGTTGTCTTGGGAAAAATACTGGAGTGGTTTGCCATTTCTTTCTCCAGCTCATTCTTCAGATGAGGAAACTGAGGCAAAACTCAGGGGGAAAGGGTGGAGAGTCTTACAAACTTGTTTTAGAGGCTGAGGCCAGGCCAGAATCATCTCCTCCCTCTGAGGGAGAAAGCACCTCACATACCCTGCAAGAAGCGACCCAACATGATCAGATGGGATGTTGGCTTTTTTTTTTTTTTTTACTTTTTATCTTTCTGCTGAGAAAGGAAGGGACCTTGGTTTGGAGTTCCTTTCTTGTTTTTGTTCATTTTCATAAATAAAAATATCATCTTAAAAATAATAAATATGAATCAGTAATATGTTAAGTTAGAGGGAAGGATGACAAGAGACCAGAGGGTGGAGAAGTTCTCTCTTTATAACCCACCAATAGGTGGCGCAGTGATAGAGGGTTGTCCCTGGAGTCAGGAGAACCTGAGTTGAAATTCAACCCCCAACACTTATTACCCTGAACAACTCACTTAATTCACATCAACTCATACTCTTACCCACCTTACCGTGTCCTTCTCACATGAATGAAGAGCATAATTCATTCAGTTAATAACTTGTGATCCATCCATTCGTGTATTGATAAATATTTAACAACCAGCTCTGGGGGAAAATGTACACACAGCACACTTTTTAGTTTAATTTGTATTATCGTCATTTTCTTCATCCTTTTCTTAAGTCTTGACAATCAATAAAACAATAAATCAAGGCCTGGTTGACCATGTTTGATTATTTCTGAGATGTAAATACTCCCACATTTAAAATTTAACAATTAGCTCTCACGAGCCAGTACAAACTGGTTCCAGCACACCGTGGAGTCTATTCCACAAGCCATCCCCCTTCCATTCTTTTCCAAGATGTAGTATTAAGTAAAGCCTCTGCATGAGGGTCATTGTGATGGTAAGAAGTTTAACTGGATTAGGTAAAGATGTAATAAATAATAAAGCAACAGATATCTGTATCTCACAAGCAGTGCCCTTAATTCTATCCTCCTCCTCTCAGGGGTGGACACTTTCTCCTTCCCTCTCCCCTTGCTCCAGAGTAAAAAGAACAGTAAGTTTTCATGTTTAAATGCAACCCTCGTGACTCTCACCAGTCATGGAAAGGGCCGCCTAAATATCAACCATTAATGACAAGCAGCACTTATTATGAGTTGGATTTCTTTCTGTGGCTTAAGGAACCATCTAAACCTCAATGGTTGCACCTTCTGGCTCTCCACACTATTAATTCACTAGATCAACTAGACGTGAACTCACTTGCTCCCTATGACCACCATTGCTCACGCTATGGTCCAGGTCATATCAAATCAACATTTCAGCTATGAGAGGGATTACTCACTACTCTTTCCTAACTCAAGGGAAAATATAACATCCATGGCAGCAACCTCTCCCCCTTCTCCATCTCTCTGTTTCTCTAGTCTTCACCTTCAGACTCCATATACAGTCATGTCCAACATCGTCCTCCTAACACATCCCTGGGAAGACACTTTCTGGACTCACATATTCTTTGATCCAAAGTCTTCTGCATATTTATGCCCCCAAACACAGGTCCACTACACTTCTAAAGCACACCTTCTGGTAAGCTTTATGGCTATTAGCATGTTGACAAAACAGACAATAGCTTAAATTTTAGGTAATATCATTTTTCAAAGAGCTACAACATGTCCTCTGTCATGCAAGACACTCTAGGATTTGTCCCTGCTGAAGCATTTGAAGATTAAAATGGGGAGAAGAGAGAAGAGAGGGGGAATAGTTCCAACACAATCCACAGTCAGAAAATCTAGTTTCTAATCTGAGTCCTATCGCTTTCTATTTGTAACTTTAAGGAAATTATCCAACTTCTCTGAACCTCAGATTCCTCATCTATAAAATGGGAATAATAATGCCTACCCTACTTATAACAAAAATTGAAATAGCACAGAAGAAGAAGAAGGGGAGAGAGAGAGAGAGAGAGAAATGTAGCCTGATTAGACCAAGTATATACAATGTTCTGTACTACAAATGACAAAATTTCTCTTTGTGACTTTAGACAAATCGTTTAAGCCCTTCAACACCTACTATGTGCCAGGTACTATGTCAGGTGCTAGGGAAGCAAATAGAAATGATCACCTAACTTCTCTGGACTTCAGTTTCTTCCTCTATAAAATAAGGATAGTAAATAATAGCTTCTACCTCACAGAGTAGTTGTAAGGATCAAATGAAATAACATATGTCAAGTACCATATAAACACTAAGTGATATTATTATAATCCCTCTCTTTGTATATTTCAAGGGACATCCCATGAAAGAGGTTTTTAGGATTGTTCTGTTTGACAGAGATGGGAAAACTAGGACCGCTGTGTAGAAGTAATAAAGAGGAGGATTTCAGCTTGATGCAGGAGGAACATTGCAGAAGATTTAGAACTGTCCAAAAATTGGAATCAACTGACATGAGAGGCAATGGGTTCCCCATTGATGGAGGTCTTGCGTGCTGGCTGGATGATGGCTGAAGGCAAGAATTTGAACTGGATCACTTCTAAGATCCCTTCATTCACTATTCAGTTCATTCAACAAGGATCCATTAAGCGTCTACTATGCGTGAGGCATTGTTCTAGGAACTGAGGATAACAAGAAAAAAATTCTGTCAAAATATTTTGGAGATACTCTGTTTCCCAGAGCTAAAGCTCAGCGAGCAGGTTGTATCCTGAGCTTGGCATAACAACAATCCTTTGCGCTCCAAATGATCTCACCCTCTGGCAAAGTATATTTCACCAGGTGTTCATCCCCCCCCCATTTCCCAGGGACCTGAGAGCCAACATCCATCACATCTCTGACATGCTCTCAATCCCTGTTCCTTGTACTGTAATCCTGTTCCCATCACAGAACTCTGGTTCTATACCCCACAGAGTAATCATGACCCCCAAGACTTGGGACAGTACTGTTCCCACAGGACCCATGGCAACAGTAACTCAAGACCTAAAAATGATTATGTCACAGTCCAGCTCAGTATGTATATAAGCACTGCCTGAACCCCGAGGTGTTAAGCCCTCCTACTCAGAGGGATTTCCACTTGCAAGTGTTTTCCTCATTCTGAAGCTAATTAAATCACTACTTGATTTCTGACACACCAGCCTCTGGCCTGTTCTGTTTCAGCTCCAGCCATTCCCAGGTTAGAGACAGATCCAGTCTGGACTGCATTCAAAATTCTGTTGACAATTCTAAGTTCTCAACTCTAAAATTCAACGATTCCTTTGAGGATGGTAGAATGGACTCAGCATGCTGCAACAGAAAGATAAAATTTAATTGGGATAAAGTCTTGCATTTGGATTAGGAAAAATCACTTGCCCAAGTTCCAGGTGGGGAAGACCCAACTTTCAGCCAAATACAGTTTTAGTGTGAGCCAACAGTTTTATGGCTATTAGCATGTTGGCAAAATGGACAATAGCTTAAATAGCTGCTAAAGGCTAACAAACTCTAAGGCTCATTAAGAGAAGGAAGGAGATCAGAATGAGGGAGGTAATAGGCTGGCTCATAGAACTCTGCCCTGGCCGTAACAGATCTGGAGTACTTTCATTGGTTCTGAACAAAGTATTTTAGGATACTGACATTTTTTTAAACAAATCTAGAGGAAAGTGACCAAGATGGTGAAGTGACCAAATGGTACCATACTAGTGTAATGCATTTCCCACTTGACTCAGAGTTCCCGGTGTCACATGAGTTCAGTGTGACTTGAGCCCCCATCTGGGGCAGACTGCTTCACAGACCAGACAAAAGCACAAATAAAACACAAAAGCGTCACCATGAAGTATGTTAGTCACTGGGCATCTACTGTTGAACCTGTCTATAAATCTTTCTATTGGGAAGGCTGAGGCTGGCGGATGTTTGTGTTCAGAAGTTGTGAGTTGTAATAAGCCGTTTGACACTGGCACCAATATATGTAGTGTGTGCAGTGGTGAGGGGAGGGTCTCAATCTGTCTAAGGAGGGGCAAACTGACCTGGATTGGAAATAGAGCAAAGCAAAGCTCCTGAGTGGCTGCTGCAATTCCAGCCAGGGAGAGATACAGAGACCTAGCCTCAAGAAAAGGAAAAAAGAAGAAGAAAAGAAAAGAAAGGTAAAATGGTAAAAAAAAAAAAAATAACCAATAGGGAAAACGACACAGTAGAGCCATTTAGCCTCTCACAAACAAATGGAAAGAGTCTCTCATGGGCTCAGATACCAACAGGGAAAAGCCTTTCCTTGCAGGAAAACTTAGGCTCCAAGGTGCTGGAGGGCCACCTTTCAGTGGAGGGAACCTCCTTTGTCCCCCTTGAATAAGGAGGAATCATTGAGAGAACTGGCATCATTTACATTGGAGATGAGAAGATAAGATCTTTAAATATTGGAAGGGTTAGCATATGGAAAGGGGGACAGATTTATTGGTATTATAATGGGGGACAAAACATTTAATCTTGTGAGGGAGAGTGAGAAAGAGTATTTGTGTGTGGGAAGAGGAGGGGGATGCCTGCACACACATATGGGTCGTCTCACGGCTGTGCTCTTGCCAAATGGATTTTGGATTCCCTGCAGCCCACACCTGCAGGGAACTGGGGCCTTTTGTCCACCGAGTGCCTTGCTCTGCCTGGCTAATCTAGGATGAGCCACCTACTCCCCCTTCACAGGACGCAGCACAGACTAGAATCTTAACAGAGATTATGGCAAAGAGAGAAAGAGATCTTGGGGAGGAAAAAGGAGGGAGGGCTGGAGAGTGGGAATTCATGTGGCAGGAGCGCTAGCAAGTGCAGGCCTTTCCTAGAAGGATCCCAAAGAATTTTGCCCTCAACCATTGCTAAAGATGGGTCAGGATGTCATGTGATATCATCCCACTTTTTTTCCTCAGAATTATCTCATTTTTGTTTCTTTCTCAGACACCCGTTTTCCATTTCCCCATAAAACCATGTTTCATCCTGCTTCCTTTCTTCTTCATTCAATCAGGGTCTATTAATTTATTCATTGACTGGTTCATTGATTTACTTCATTCATTCATTCAGTTAGTTAGTCCTATGATATACAAGGCTTTGTGCTAGTTGTTAGAAAGGAACTTTTTTCAATTTTCTCAATTTTCAATTCAACGCTTCAAACATCCTGATTTTATTAGTGTGAGAATTTGTGACTAAAAAAATTTATCAGTTAATCAGCCAATCAGCGTTTGTTAAGCACTTGGTTGTTATTGAGTCTTTCAGTCATATCTGACTCTTCTTGACCCCGTTTGGGGTTTTCTTAGCAAAGATACTACAGTGGTTTGTCATTTCCTTCTCCAGGTCATTTTACAGATGAGGAAACTGAGGCAAACAGGGCTAAGTGACTTGCTCAGGGTCACACAGCTTGTAAGTGTCCGAGACCAGATTTGAAATCAGGTCTCCCTGACTCCAGGTCCAGTGATCAGTTGAGCATTTACAATTAGTCAAGCCCTGTGTTGAGTGGAGGGTGATTTAATTCTCTGTCTAGCTAGGCTGGTCCTCAGATGACAAATATGTAATGTCACTAGGGTCCATACTTGGGGACTTTTGAGCTCTTCAAGGACAAAGATTATCTTTCTTTGTATCTCCAGTGCTTATCACAGTGCCTGGCACATAGTAGGTAATTAATAAATGCTTGTTGACATAATAATAGTAGTAGTCAACCAATTAACATTTATTAAGTGTTTTTCATACTAAGCACTGAAGATACAAAGAAAAGCAAAAGACAGCATTTATATGGCTCTTTATTATTTTGTTTAATCATCACAACAACCTCCATGAGGTAGGTATTATTATTATTATACCCATTTTCTGGATGAGGAAACTGAGTCTGACAGTGGTTAAGTGACTTATCTAGGTTCATACAGCTAGTAAGCATCTGAGGAAGGATTAGAACTCGGATCTTCCTGACACTCATTCCAGCTCTCCGTGCACTGAATCCGCCAGCAGCTTGGTGAGACTTACCTCCCTGCAGTTTAATGGAAAGAATGTATAGCTGTGTTAGAACCAGAGGATGTTGATCCAAATCTTGCCTCTCGTGCTCATCTGTGTGACATTGGGCATGTCCTGTCTCCTCCCGAGGCCTCAGTTTCCTCATCTGTAAAATGAAGGGGTTGGACTAGATGGTCTCTCAGGTCCCTTCCACACTAATTTCTCCTTCTCAAGTGTCCTAAGGAGGTGATCAAAGCAACTAAGGCAAGGCTTGGGAGTTGAGATGGGAGCCCTTGTCTACTCTCTCGTCCCTTTCATTCCCTTTGGCCACATTCTCTAACTTCATTTCTGACATTTGGGACAACTTCGTTCTCAGAGTCCTTGGAGAGCTGGTCGGTTGGAACAATGATGGAACGATGGGTGGGGCAGGGGATCTTGAGTAGGAGGGATTGGCCACTTATTTCATCCCCACTCAAAGGAAGGTATCGGCTGCAAACGTCTGCAAAGGGACCACCCTCATCTTTGTGGAAAAAATAAATAAATATCCTTTACAATACCTCCCCAGCTCAGGCAGAAACATCCAAAGAATATTGCTAATGTAGTGCCTGGATTTGGAGGATCTGGGAGATTATAAGCAGCATTTATCTGTTTGGGGCTCAGGAGATTAGAGCCAAATAGAAAAGAGATGTATTGGGAAATGGATTATCTTAAAAAAAAAACAACACTAAATTAAAGAACCATATCTAAGCCAGGGAGGGAAGGCTTTATTTAGAGCCAGCTCTTCAAGACAGAGCTACTGAGGAATGAATGGCTTTTCATTTTTTTCTAATAAAAAAATGTTAAATTAGCAAGCATTAATTTTCCCCACCTCCCCTCTCCCACCCCTGTTGGGGGGGAGGGGGAGAAGAAATAAGAAAAATAAATGTCTTTAATAATTATATAAAAGAAGCAAAACAAGTTCCCATATTAGCAGAGTGGTATTCTTCAGTTGCAGGATGGTATGGTGTGTAGGGGTCTTCCCACCCAGTAGCCAAAGGCATCCAAGAATATGCAACGTCATGGAAAGACCCACACACCATACCGTCAATGAGGTCGTGCACCTGGAGAACGCCACTCTACAAGCCGTGACTCTGTCAAGTGACCTAGGAAAATGCTACCTGTCCCCCTGGTTTCAATGGCTGTTTTAACTAATGGAGATCAACCTCTCTAGAAGCAAGTATGAAGGGATGCTGGAGGGATTCCCATATTAAGTGTGTCCCATTTGCCATCCTGAGACATGTGGCAAGAGGTGGGTACCATTTCTCATCATCGGTCTTCTGGAAACCTGGTTGGTCATTGCATTGATCAGAATTCTTAAGTCTTTCAAATTTGCTTGTCTTAACAATGTCAGTGTATAAATTGTTCTCCTGGCTCTGCTCACTTCTCTGTGTCAGTTCATATAAGTCTTCCCAGGTTTTTCTGAAACCATCCCATTCATAATTTCTTACAATGCAATAATGTTTCTTTACATTTATATAACATAATTTGTTCAGCCTTTGCCCAAGGATGGGCGCCCCCTTAATTTCCCTTTCTTTGTCACTATAAAAAAGGCTGCTATAAATATTTTTGTATATATAGATTCTTTTCCTTTTTCTTCATTCTCTTTGATGGGGCGGGCCTAGTACTGGTATCTCTGGGTAAAAGGTGTGCACAAATTAGTAATTTTGTGGGCATAGCTCCAAATTGCCTTCCAGAATGGCTGGACCAATTGACAGCTCTACCAATAATATGCTAGTGTGCCCATTTCCCCAAAGCCTCTCCAACATTTATAATTTTCCATTGTTGTCAATGTTGCCAATCTGAAGTGGAATCTCAGAATTGCCTTAAATTTCATTTCTCTAGTTATTAGTAATTTGGAGCATTTTTTTTCATCTGGATATTGATAGCTTGGATTTCTTCCTTTAAAAAATGTCATGTCATTTGACCATTTATCAGTCTGGGAATGTCTCTTATTCTTATAAATTTGAATCAGTTCCTTGCAAGTGAGACATTTAGCAGAAAAACTGGCCACAAAGATTTTTCCTCAATTAACTGTTTCCCTACTAATCTTAGCAGCATCCAACCTATATCTTCTTTTTTTAAAAAAAAAACCCTCTTTTAACTTAATTTTATTTTTCTCAATTAGTGAAAATATATCTTCTCTCTCACCCACCTCCCTTCCCTCAATTGAAAAAGAAAAACAACACCCTAGTAAGAAATAATGCATAGTCAAGTAAAACAAATTTCCTTATTTTAACCATGTTTTGTTTTGTTTTGTTTTTTTAAGTCTTAATTTGCACTTGAGTCCATTGCTTCTTTGTCAGGAGGTAGGTAGCATGTTTCAATATGAGGCCTTTGGAATGGTGGTTGGTCACTGCTGTTGATCAGAATTTCCCACCTCCTCTTCATAAAGAAGAAGAGGGCAGGGAGAGGAGAGGGCTAAGGACCATTGCTCTATGTTTGATGTGATCCCTTCTGCTCCCCAGCCCCTCTTCTCTTTCCCATGTCCAGAGCCCAATCACAGGCTATTAGCCTTTCTTTCTTTACTTTCAAATCCCTCTTCATGATCTACCTTCTGTGGATACAGTTTGTTTGGCTTAGGACTAAACCCTCCTTTTATCTATTCTTCCTCTTATTCCCACCTCTCCCCTCTCCTGTTTCTTTCCTGTTTTGCTGTTGAGTGAAACATATTTCTGCACCCAAATACGTGTGCATGTAATTCTTCCTTCCTTTGACTAGTTCAGATGAAAATGAGGTTCAAGAGTTACCTGATCCCCCCCACACGCACACACCCTTTCTCCTTGTTTGTATAGTCTTCAATTTGGACACCTAAATTACATGATAATTTCCTCTTCTCTTCCTCTCTCCTTTCCCCCCTAGTGTATTCCTTTTCCCTTTCCCTCCCTTTCATTTCTTCTTTTAAGATCACTTTAAAAAAATCAATTCCTAGATCCTCCATCTCATAGTCTCCTTCTATGACCCTTGAAGATAATGGAGTTTTGAGGAGACATATGTATAACATCTCCCCATTTTATAAATTAATCCTTATTTATTCCCTTATGATTGATTGTTCACATTTACCTTTCTATGTTTTTTGACTCCTGAATTTGTATTTCAAAGTTTCTATATTGGTTCCATCTTTTCATCAGCAATGCTTGAAAGTTCTCTATTTCATGAAAGATCCATTGTTTCCATCATAGGATTGTACTCAGTTTTGTTGGGTAAATGATTCATGGTTGTAAAGTCCTTATTTTTGCCTTTGGGAATATTGTATTCAAAGCTCTCACTCCTTTTATAGTGGTGACTGCTTTAACATATATGATCTTGCCTGATTCCTCAGTATTTGCTTTCCTTCTTTCTTGCTGTTTGAAGTATTTCTTTGATATAGAAATTCTAAATTTTAATTTGAATGTTCCTGGGAGTTTCCATTTTGGAGTTTCTTTCAGAGAATGACTGGTTGATTCATTCTATTTCCACTTTGCCCTCTGGTTCTAAGAGATGTGGGCAGTTTTATGATTTCATGAAATATGATTGTCATGGCTTTCAGGTAGTGCAATGACTCAAATTCCCTTTTCTTGATCTACTTTCTAGGTCAGTTGTTTTTGCTTTGAGATATCTTATATTTTCTTTAATTTTTTTCAGTCTTTTGACTTTGTTTTTGTATTTTCTGTTGTCTTGGGGAGCAATTAATTTCTGTTTGGTCCATTCTAATTTGGGGGGAGTTTGTTGTTTGGGCAAGGTTTGTACCTCTTGTGCCACACTGTTAATAATCTTCAATTCTTTCTTTCCTAGCTTTCATTTATTTCCCAATTTTCCCCCAGCTTGCTCATTTCTTTCCAATTGTTTCCTCTAACACTCATTTCATTTATAAAATAATTTTAAGTCTTCTTTTTTTAAAAGAGCCATTTCTCTAAGAATTCTGGTTGAGCTTGTGCCCCAGCCATATTTTACTTTGTGGCTTTGTTTTTAAGTGTTTTGGAGTCATTCTCTTCTGGGTTTGTATCTTGAATGTCTCTATCACCATAATAGCTCTTTAAGGTGGGATTCTGTATTTGTTTTCTCATTCTTTCAGCTTTATGTCATGACTTTACAATGTGTGTTGGTGCCCAGTTCTGTGTACTTCTGGAGGGAATGGCTATACTGTGCTTGGTCCTCTTTTGTTTTCTCTTGGGTCCTGCTGCTGATATTTGTGGTTATTGAGTGTTGTGTTTTCCCCACCATCTCAGTGACATCTCAAGCTGGGAACCTGGAAACTTTCAGTGTGCCCAGAAAGAT
The DNA here is from genome assembly GCF_900497805.2 of Vombatus ursinus. NCBI lineage: Eukaryota > Metazoa > Chordata > Mammalia > Diprotodontia > Vombatidae > Vombatus > Vombatus ursinus. The sequence goes on from NW_020954267.1 coordinate 688,625, forward strand.
CTGATACAGGACAAGGACAAAGTTTCAGCACTATTCTCCCTGACCAGAGCTGTGCAAGTGCCTGACCTGGGATTGGATCTGAATATCACAACTAGGAGCTTGTCCCTAGTTGGAGCTCCAGTAAACTGCAGCTGGATCAGTTACTATCAGACATCTGGAAATCTCGGCAGGTTCAGCATAATAGAAGTATTACCACCCACCCCCCCGTCTTGGTCTGTGCTTCCTGTCCTAATTAATTATTCTGAGGCAGCTTTCAGACTGGCCTGGTGGCTGGATCAGAGACCCTGCTCCATTCTGGAGTCAGAGCCACATGGCTGCTCGTTACTCTTTTACTTCTTCCTTGCTTAGCACACAGTTTAGGGCCCAAGATCATCCATTATCCTGGATCAGCTCCCCTCTTCAGTAGGCACTGGTTCTGTAACCCAGGAGTGGGTGGTAAGTGACAGGTTACCAGTTGGCACTTATTCCTCCTAACTACACAAAGTTAGGCCTCTCTGTGATGGATCTGGGACCTCTTCTTCTTTTTTTTTTTTTAGGCAATTCGGTTTAAGTGACTTGTCCAGGGTCACACAGCTAGTAAGTGTTAAGTGTTTGGTCTGAGGCTGGATTTGAACTCAGATCCTCCTGACTTCAGGGCCAGTGTTCTATCTACCACACCACCTAGCTGCCCCACTCTTCTTACCCTGGTGCCCGGGGCCTTTGGAAGGCCCTCATTCAGTTCCATGTAGCCCATCTTGGCTAGACTCCAACCCCAGTGTCAGCAGACTTCTCTGTCTCCCTAGCCTGACCTGGGCTAGAAAAATGACTCATTGTGATTTTTCCCCCTTGGATTTCCTGATCAAAACTTAGGCTAGTTAACTTTTCATATCTTAGTGGAGGAGTGGTAGTGGAGAGTTGAGTTGTACTACTTCCTGCTTCTCTGCCATCTTGGCTGGTCTCTGGAATGGCTTTTCTTGGTGATGCTGGGGAATCAATAAGCCATGTTAGTCAGGATGAAACATTACTGGTGAGGTTGAAGCTTCCATGCTCTAGTCCTTGGCCACAGATTTCTCTGAGCAGTTAGGGCACATTTAAGTGTTGTGACCTATTTCCTCTCTGAAGATTCCTGTGTCCTCTCCAAGAAGATGGCATCTGACATATTCACAAATTATACAGCAAGACTGAAGGACCCATTTGTTCAGAACGGGAGGAGTTGCCCTTCCTGGAGAAAATGTCCCCTTGTATTTGAGTATCTTGTGTGTACAACACAGATAAATTTCCCAGAATTCTTAGAAGTCCGTAAGTCCCTCATCATCCCCATTCTTAAAATAGGGAAAGTGAGTCACAGTGCCTCTTGACATCCCTAACTCTTTATGGGGCCACATCCTTTGGGAAGCCTTCTCTGATCCTCCCAATTATTAGCATCCTCTTCCCTCTCCTGCAATTACTTGTTTATTTTGTACATATTTTCTATTTAATTCTCTGTGTATTTGACATTCTTTCCCACTAGAATGTAAGCAACTTGGGGGCAGGAGCTGAGGTACTTTTCAGCCTTCATATTCTTATAGCTTAACCGGATGCTTAGACAATGATTGTTGAATTGAATTGAACTTCTGAGCCTACTTGCTATTCCTCACACACAAGTCTCCATCTTCTGACTCTGTGACTTTGGACTGGTCATCCTCCTTCCCTGGAATGCTCTGACTCATCGCCTCTGCCTCCTGACCTTCCTGGCTGCCTTTAAGACTCACCTTCTGCAGAAGGCTTTTCCCATTCCCCCAAATTCTAGTGTCATCTTTCTTGAGATTGCCTTCAATTTACTATATGTATATGTGTGCGTCTATGCATCTCATGTCTGGTATGCACATGGTTTTCAATTTGTCTCCCGCTTTAGAGTAGGAGCTCACTGAAGACAGGGCTCATCTTTTTGCCTCTCTTTGTATCTCCCGAGCCAAGCACAGGTCTAAATAAATGCTTGTTGACTGACTGGGGCAGGAAGAGACCCAGACCTCCCAATGGAGAACACAGCTGGAATCAGCCCAGGACCCACTGCTGCCTCTCCCTCCTCGGAGCTGAACAGTGCCCTGAGTGTTGGCAGGAGGAGGTGGGGCAGCCGTGGGGCCTCGGCTGTCTCTGGCACCCAACAAGGGGGAATTGTACAGAAGACTATTGTCTCCCCTCCTCCTGGAGGGAATTGCTGAGGTCTTCTCTGAGCTTGACGGGCAACACAGACCTGCCATTGTCTCAGAACCCTGGAACCCTGTCCTATCACCAGCCTCCTTCCTTCCTGATGAGGAGCAGAGTGCCTCTTTCCAAAAAGTCCAACTATGGGGCTTGGGAATATGCCTCTTTATTTATTATTGAACTCCTTCTGATGCAAGGAACCCACAAAGAGCCTGGCTTAGCAAGCTGAGCTGCCTGCAGCCACAACACTTCAGAGGGTAATGATATCAGCCCAAGTCACTTATAGTAGAACTTGTATATGTATCGCCCTTTCCCAGGGACAGTCGGGGGCAGTAGTGGCTGGCCATACCTGGAATCTCCATCTGACATAATTAGGACTGCTGTAACCTGGGGTCAATCATTCACTCAATCAACAAAGATGTATTAAACTCCTACTTTAAGTCAGCCAGTGTGCTCAGCCCTGGGGAAACAGACCAAAATAAAACAATCCCTGACCTCAACAAGCTTGTACTCTATAGGGGGAGATAACAGGTCCTGGTTGGCAAAAATACAAGGCAAGTTTTGTAGGAGACACCAGAAGCTGGGGGCATTAGGAAAGACTTCATATACAGAGTAGTGCTTGGGGTGAGCATTGATAGAAGATTAAGAGCTTTGCAGGTTAAGAAATGGCCTGGGGTTAATGTGGAGTCCTGGTTTTGGATTCCCCAGCCCAGAAACAGATGAGGAACATCTCCTTCCCTTGTTCATGTACTCCATTTAACATTAGTTGCTTTTGCTTATTCTGGCCATACAGTCCCCATCTGGACCAATCTGATGAATAGGTAAAACAGTCCCCATCACATGAGGAGCACCTTTCACAGATCTGGGCTATCCATCAGTCTCTGCTGGCTCGTCTTTCTGGTGCTATCCTCCACTGTTATAGTCGCTCCCTGGATTAAAGTGGACAAAGGTCCCGTGTTCCCTCCCTTTAACAAACAGTAGCAGCAGAAAAGGTTTGTCGAATTAGACCATAATGCAGGGCCCTGTGGAGTTTGGACTAGGGATACTTACGGTAGGGGCAGGGTGCAGATGAGGAAAGCTAAGTCTCTCCTGTTGGGACACTGGAGCAGGAATTTCAGGGATCTTGGGTTCCTGAATGCAAAGGCTTGAAAGAAGTGTCAGATGGGAGGGGGTGGGTCACTGAAGATCAGCCGGAGTCTGTTGAGCCTGGTGACCAGGGCCGCCCCGCTGGGGCCATGCCCGCCTCCGATGGGAGACCCTCGTTCTGCAGTAAGTCAGAGGTGGAGAGGATTAGGGAGCAGAATCACATCTGAGGCCATAGTGCCTTTGACTGGACCTTTCTCTGTCAGTTATTCACCTGAAGGCACATCAGAGTGCATTCAGCCCTGTTTCAATATCTTTTTCACATATTTTCCTTTTTTTTTTCTCTTCTTCTTTAGTTGCTCGTTCTGCCTCTTGGACAGAGAACAAAGGGCAGGGGGATTTTGTCCCATTGTCAGGAAGTGACTACCGGCTAATCCCTTGGCTGACTATCTGCTTGGGGGTGGGAGGAGCCTGGATCAGCTAAGGGGTCTATCCGAACCTCCAGACTATGTCACCCAAAAGCAAGCCCGATGCATTACAACTCCCTTGATGACTACTCCCATCTTGTATCTTTATCTGTGACATTTCTGGGAGGGGAGATTTTGAAAACATCTAATAGAGCTGAAGCCAAGGGCCTCTACCAGATATTGGGCACTCTACCCCTCCTCCAAGCTTTCCCCCCAATCCAAAAACAATACTTGTAAGGCAGAATAAAGGGGCTCAGGGTAATAGAGGGGGCATCAAAGACCTTTGTGGAGGGCTGGAAACTGCTTCAGAGATCAGCTCATCTGATCCATTCATTCTATAGAGACATCCACCAATTAGCCCAGAGTCACCCAGCGAGTCAACCCTGAAACTCCTATGGCCCTTGATCCTGAAATTACTTTGGATTTAGGCACTGCCCCTCCCCACTCTCTCTGTCTCTCCTTACCTACTCCAACCCTGTAGAGAGAAGAAGCGAAAATAGTGATAGAGCTGCAGCAGGAGCGCCATTTTGAAGGCCAGAGAAAGGGGCACCAGGGAGGCCATATTCTGCTGGAGCTCCCATGTTTAGTCCCTCCACCCTGCTAAGTGATGTCACTAGCTGAGGCCAGGATCAATCGGAGGTCCCTGACAGCAACATGACAACTTCGTGAGTTCCAGTGTGTATTGGCTTCCAAGTTACATGCTCAAGGCTGAGCTGAGATCCCAAACCCAGAGTTTCTTCATCTTCATATAAAGACCGGTCTTCCTGGAAATAGCCGCCCAGTGCCAAATGAGCACTCCATGCCTGCTTGAAGCGGGGAGTCTGTGGGGAAGTAAACAAAATCAATCTGGGCATTTTCTGCAACTCCTGGATTCCAAATAATCCTATGTACTGTCTGGAGACCTCTAGGATTTAACAAAGCATTAGGCCACTCAGTAGATTTTTTTTTTTGAAGTACAATTCATTGCTTTGATTGTTCCTATACTGAGTAATAATAAGTACATGTAGTGTCTAAACATGTTTGTGTGTTGTGGGTCGGAGACTCAATTCTATTATGAGGTTTATAATACAGTCATATGATTAGGACTCATGAAATATATCCAATTCAAGGAAGATATGGAGTTTTGCCAGCAGGATCGGGGTTTAGAGCTGATTTCTGATTGGGTAAATGATAAAGTATCTCGTACATTTTTAGATGATAAATTACAGGTGAATCCCTCTTCTGCTCTTGGTAAAGGAGTTTCCAAAGAGTCTCCCATGCTAATAAATCACAAGTCGAGGCCAAAGATAGAGAAAGAGAGAGAGAGGGAGAAAGAAAGAAAGAAATCAACAGACATTTATTAAGCACCTTTTGTGTGGCAGGTGAGAGGATAACAAGCTGGCCTAGGAGTCAGAAGACCCAGATTTAAGTTCAGTCCTCCAATATATATGAGCTGTCTGGGGGGGCCTGGCCAGGTAAGTCACTAAGTCTCTAAGTGCCCCCAAGACTGTCTCAGCCTATAGGCAGATGGACCTATATTGATAGAACCCTTTACACTGATGAAATGAAAAACTTAATTTAAAAAGAAAACGCCAGGCACAGGAGACATAAAATCTGAAAAGAAACAGTCCCTACCTTCAAGGAGCTTACCCTCTATTCAAGGTAATTCTATAAATTCAAGGTGATTTTGGAGAGCACTAGCAGCTTTGGGAGGTTGGGCTACAGGGGATCAGGATGTAGGAAGTGGCTTTTCAGTTGAGCTCTGAATGAAAGGGTACAGAGGACAGAGTACAGGACTCAGAGTCAGGAAACCCCGAGTTCAAAACTTGTCTCAGATACTGTGTGACTCTGGGCAAGTCACATAACATCTCTGTGCCTCAGTTTCCAGATCTGTAAAATGAGAATAATAGTGGCACAAAGGAGTTAACATGTATAAAGTGCTTTGCAAACCTTAAAGTGTTAGTTATTAGCTGGTTACTAACTATAATAATAATAATAATAATAACAATTATTATTATTATTATTAGTAGTAGTAGTAGTATTCTAAAAGGTGGAGATGAAGAGGGAGTGCATTCCAGGCAGCCTAAGCCCTGTATCTCTCCTAACTGACTTGCAGTGAGGAAAGTGTTGCAGTGGGAAGGACCCTCTGAATGTAAGCTATCACAAGATTTAGACACGGAGGGCTCCTCAGAGACTACCTCCTCCAGCCTCCTCTTTTTATGGGTAAGGCTATTTCATTACCAGCTCAGTGCTGAGGGTGGAAGAGAGCAAAGATGACATTTCATCAGCCAGTTAGAAGGCTCTAAAGTCTACCACAAAGAACCTTGAGCAAGAGACTTCAGCTCTCTGGGTCTGTTTCCTCCCTGAAGAACAAGGGGTCTAGCACCTCCTAACACAGAAGTGGCATATTCAAGATGCAGGGTAAGACATACACACTTTTCTAGACACAGACATTTTTTGTTGTCCAATCTTTCAGCTGCGTCTGACTCTTCATGACCCCATTTGGAGTTTTCTTGGCAAAGATACTGGAGTGATTTGTCATTTTCTTCTCCAGCTCATTTTACAGATGAGGAAACTGAGGCAAACAGAGTTAAGTGACTTGCCCAGGTTCACACAACTAGTAAGCTTCTGAGGCCGTATTTGAACTCAGGTCTTCCTGACTCCAGGTCTAGTGCTTTGTGCAGTGTGGTGCCATCTATCTGCTTGACTAAATATATTCTTTTCAAGAGTTTTGTTTTTCTTTTCTCCTATTTATTTGTAAAGGTGAGATAGAGAAAGAAAATATATGATTTGGAGTTGAAAAATGAAATTAAATACAATTAAATAATTTTAATAATAATTAAATTAAATAATCAAAAGGAGGGAGTTAGCTTAGATGACCCCTAAGGTTGTTTCTGGCTCTAAGCCAAAGGTCATTCATCTCTTTTGTGTGATGGCCTCTTTTGAAAGTCTGTTAAAGTCTAAGGACCCCTTCTCAGAAAAATGTTTTTAAATGCACAAAGTAAAATACAGAGGATTGTGCAGGAAACAACTTCTATTGAAATGAAGTTGATACATATACATATACATATGTGTGTTTATATATATGTGTGTAGACAGGTAGGTGGTTCAGTGGATAGAGCGCTGGGCCTGGAGTTAGGAAGACTTGAGTTCAAATCTAGCCTCAGACACTTACTAGCTGTGTGACCCTGGGCAAGTCACTTAATTGTTTGCCTCAGTTTCCTCATCTGTAAAATGAGCTGGAGAAGGAAATGGCAAACCACTCCAGTATCTTTGCCAAGAAAACTCCAAATGGGGTTTTGACAAAGAGTCAGACACAACTAAAAAAATGGCTAAACAACATATACATATAAAGTACATGGACACCAGGTTAAGAATCTCTGCCCTTAACCCCATGAGCCCTGGATCTCCAGTCTGAAGAGCAGAACTCGGATTCCAGGTCTGAAAGTAGCCACATGACATTGGACTGGTTGCTTAGCCTCTCTCATCTTTCATCTGTGCCATGATGGGGTTGGATTAGAAGGCTCCTGAGCCTTTCCCTGCTCAGACATTCTGGGTTCCTTTGGTTCCTCCTTGGTCAATATCACCCGGCATACACCAGCAGTACATAGAGCATGGCTCTGGGCATCCCAACAGACGAGTAGGAGCAAAGCATGCAGGCCTGATTCCTTGCTTTATAATCTCATTGGAGAGACAGAACACATCCCAGAGAAGGATGTCACCTTGGCAGAGAGACATTGCAGATTGCCATGGTGATGGGGAAAATGAGAGGCAGGAAATCCCAAGGAATGTTGAGGGGCTGAGACTGGGGGCGTTCTGAGGATTCTGCCCCCCCACCCCGCCCCAATAGCTTCATTTGGATGCCCCTCCATCACCTCCAACTCAGCACGTCCAAACCGGGACTCCTCCTGACTCGTCTGACCCTGTCATTGGTGTTTTGTAGCTTCTTGGGTTCTAAGGACCAGAGTTCTAGGGCCTCACCAAGTCTGCACTGACTCCTCCCCTTGCCTCACACCCCTCCCTCAAGCCCTCACTAGTCAGGCAATCATCAGATCTTGTCTTTGCCTTCTTGGAAATGTTTTCCTGCTCACATGGGACTCTTCCTTTCAATTCTCACTCCTGTGGCCCTATTTCAGTTATTTATTAAAATACAGCAGAAAGAGGGCCAGATTTTGGAGTCTGAGGCCTTGGGTTCAGATCCCAACTCTGCCATTTGCTACTCCTTGTGTGGCCTTAAGAAAGTCCCTGTGTGGGTCTGAGTTTCCTCATGAGGAGGTTAGACTATTTGGCCTTGAAAGTTTCCCTTCCTGCTTTAAAAAACTGTGACTTCATCAACTGCTTCTCCGTAATCTTGGAACGTCCTTCTCATTGGTGTTCCCGCCCTCCAGTCTCCTATCCTTCCATCCATTCTTCAAGGGAGCTATCGAATCAGTCTGCCGAAAACAACTGGCAATGCTGGAAAACCTTGGTAGCTCACTCTCACCTGCAGATTAGAACCCAAAGCCTTTAGTCAGGCATTCGGGCACCCCCCAGCCTGACCCTGACCAGGGCAGGTAGCTGTCTTCTACATCAGCCATCTCCTCCAACTAGACAGAGTATTGACCTGTGGTAATGGATGGAAACCTTGAAAAGTTCCATATCAGCAGTTATTGTCACGATTGTCATTTTTATTACAATCATTTTGTCCTAACAGCCCTTGCAGATCTGCACTTCCATATATTGGTTCCCCTTTCTGGTCCCTACAAGACCTCACTTTTCTTCTCCCATCTATCTAAATCCTGCCCATTCCTCAGAGATTCCAGATCAAGCTAAAGCCATCCAAGGTGACTTTTGGTCATGGCCTCCCTCCTCTGAGCTCCTCATCTGTGCCTATCATTTAGCATTGATTCTTCATATAACGTAGCCGACAGAGTGCCAGGCTTGGAGTCAAGAAGGCCTGCCTTCAAATATTGCTTCTAACAGTTACTAGCGGGGTGACCCTGGAAACCTCTCTCAGCCTCCATTTGGTCATCTGTATGATGGGGATAATAATAGCACCTGCCTCAGAGGGCAGTTGTGAGGATCAAATCAGAGAATCTGTATAAAACGCTTTATAAACCCTACAGAAATATATGTTTGTATGTGCATGTACCTACATGAATATATCTCTCCTACATGTATACGTATGTCTCCAATATATACCCATATGTGTATGTCTCCTGTATATACCTATATGTGTATGTCCTCTAAATACCTAGATATCTACCTTCTATATATATCTATATGTATATATGTCTCCTGTATATACCTATATATTCATGTATCCTATATATACCCATGTGTATAGATGTAGCTCTTATATATATAGATATCTATCTCCTATGTATGCCTATATGTATATATGTGTCTCTCTTTTTTTTTTAATGAGGTAAAGAAGTCATTCTCTGCCTCATTTCTTATTAAGCATTGCCTCAGTCCCTCACTGCATCCTGGACCATCTCCAGTCATCCTGATCTATATCTGGCCACTGGACCCAGATGGCTCCGGAGGAGAGAGTGAACTTTGCACAGCCCTCCCTCATTTAAATCCAATTCACCCGCAAGCCATGGCATCACTTTCCCGATGTCATGGTCCTCTTTGAGAACAAAAGACAAACAATAATAACAATAATATATACATATAGGAGTGTGTATGTGTGTGTGTGTGTGTGTGTGTGTTTATATCCTACTTTGCCTTATAGTGATATGTAAAGGTTATGGTTGATTAACTCTGTCAGCCTCAGTTTCCTCATCTGTAAAATGAGGTAGTTAGACAAGATAAATTCTGAGGTCCTTTCTGACAATCTTATGATCCTATGTGTGCCTACTGGGCCTCCTCAGACCATACGCTTTTTAAAACCAGGGACTCTTATGTCTACATCTTTGTCGACTGTAGTTTAGCACAGCATTACTGTATGCACATGGTAGATATTCAGTAAGTATGTGCCTACTACTTGCTGAATTTTTCTTATTTGGAATCCCCATCCTTGAGGGGTCCCCATCCCTGTCTCCCTGAATGCAGGGCTAGAAGAAAGAAGGAAGAAAATCAGCATTTATTAAGCACCACACTGTGCTAAGCACTTTACAATTATTATCTCACAACCACTCCGGGAGTTTGGTGCTATTATGATCCTTATTTTTATAGATGGGGCCACTGAGGCAAACAGAGGTTATGTGGCTGGTCTAGGGTCACACAGCTAGGAAGTATCTAAGGTCTGAACTCAAGTCTTCTTGCCTCCAGGCCCGGGCCCTGTCCATGGCATCGCTTAGCTGCCTTAGCTGTACTGAATCACAGAAAGGTCCCAACTCTTAGAAAATCCATGGCACAGACACATGGGAGGACATCATTCCGCCAAGGCCATTACCACCCTTCTAGACACCCAGTTTCACAACCCCTTGGACTCTTCTCTCTTCTTCCTCCTTCTCAGGGGCTCGGCTCCAACTCTGGTTCACCTTCTGACCAACTCACTCCTCTACCAACTCGCTGTTTCTATACAAAGTCCAAGTCAGAAGATATGCGCTGAATGACACCATTTGTCTTTCTTTCTTTTTAAATATTTCTTATTTTTTCATTAATTTATTTTTCTCCCCCTCCCTTCCCACCTCCCTCCCTAAGACGGAGAGCAATCTGATATAGGCTCTACATATACATTCATATCAGACATAGTCCATTTGTCTTTCATCTAGTGACCCAAAGTCCCAAGGTTCTTTCAAATTGACTAAGAGCTCATCTATTCATTGACCTCAGGAAAAGTCAAAGTCTTCATTTGTCCAGTTGTCGGCTTCCTGGTCCCAGGCACCATTTTTTTTTTTTTCAGATTTCCTGCAGACAGAAGGTGTCATTTCCTTACTCCACTACAGATACCCACTCGCGGCGTAGAGTATGCTAGATGGTATGGTGGATAAAGCATTGGACTTAGAGTCAGGAAAACATGAGTTTGAATCCCACCTCAGACATTTACTGGCTGTATGACCCTGGGCAAGCCACTTAATTCCTCAGTCTTAGTTTCCCCATCTGTAAAATGGTGATAATAATAACACCTACCTACCATGGTGGTTGTTGCAACTGCTGCTATTTGTTCTTCATGCTCAGAAGAGGACAGTGGCATCAGGGAGGTGATGCCATGATGTGCAAGTGAATTGGATTTAAATGAGGAGGGCTGTTCAAAGTCACCAACCCCACTTTCTCCTCCAGAGCCATCTGGGTCCACAGTGGCCAGATGTAGATCCGAACAACTGGAGAACGAAGGGGGAGACGGAAGGAGAACCTTAGTGGAAGCATATGTTAACCACACAGAGAGGGAGTGAAGCTGTCCAGGGACCGAGGCCAGATTGTTAACAGCCCCACCTGCAAGCTGCTGCACCTAGGGAGAGATCAAAACCTAGCAGCACTCCCTAGTACCTGCCTGCCACATTGCCCCCAGCTCTACTGGCCAGGTACAAGTCACCTGAGCCCTGCTCTTTCCTCCTTCACCGGGAAAAGGCCCTAGAGGACAATAGGTGGGGATCAGAGGCAGTGACTGAATTATGAAAGGGTTAAATCTCCCTGGGCTTTAAATCCTTCCTGCATCAGATAAATCCTTGAGTTTTCCTCTTCCCCACCTTTCCCGGACTTTGATGTCAACTGGAGGCTTGGGGTCTGAGGCAGTCACTGATGTTTCAGAAATATTCATCTTCCCTAATGCTGCTCTTAAACCCTATTTAAAAAGAAACACACTTATTTCTCTCAGTCAGAGTGTCCTGGATCAGTTAAAGATATCAGTCCTCCTGAAAGTGCAAAAAGGGATGAGTTAGGCAGCTCTAGACCACTGGGGAAAGTAGAACCATCCCTAGAGATGCAACCAGGACCTTGCCCCAGGACACCGAAATTTAAATGGAGCCCAAACAATCAGCCAATCATCCTTCCCCTTCCCACCATAGCAGTCCTACACTGGGCTCCCAACCTTCTGTCATCATCCACCTTCCCAGAGATGCCTGGGCCTCAACAGTATGGAAACCTCAGGGTATCCACACATGCTTCTTGTCCCCAGCATCTGCTCCTTTGATATAAAACCCCTGCCCCAAGCCCTAACCATCACTTGTCTAGGACACAAATATTTCTCATTGTGGCTGTAGGGGGAACCGGAAGGCTGAAGATCTAGAAAACCTCTCATAGAATCTTTGAGCCAGCAGGAAATCTGCAGATCAATCAGTCAATCAATAAATATTCATTTATTAAGGACCTACTATGTCAGAATCCAAGTCAATAAACACTTATTAAGCATCAGTTATATGCTAGGCATGCTGTGGTACAAAGAAAGGCATAAGACAGTCCCTGCCTTCAAGGAGCTCACAGTCTAATGGGGGATGACACATAAAGAAAAACTGAAAGGGGGAAAGGGCACCCCCACCCCTCCCTGGGCATGATGAAGTCCTGCATCCAGGACGGGAAATGATTTGAGGAGGTGGGAGTTACAGGGGTAAGTTCATCTGGCAGAACAATGAAATTCTGAAGATCAGCCTAGTAGAAAATGAATTCCCTTAAATGGTGGAAGGTCAGGGAAGAGTTCTCAATGTCCAGCCTCCACATTCTCCAATCAGAGGTAGGGAGGGACTCTATGGAGGAGGTATGAGTTTCAGCGTTGATTCCATCTTCTAGAATGATGAGTTTCTGTCATTATTCTAAGCACTTTATGCATATTACCTCGTTAGATCCTCAAAACAACCCTGGAAGGTAGGTGCTCTTATTATCCCCATTTTACAGTTGAAGAAACTGAGGCAGACAATAAAGGACCTAACTTACAAAGTTAGTAAGCTTCTGTGGTCAAATTTGAACTCAGATCTTCCTGACTCCAGGTTCACTGCTCCATCCACTGCACCAGCTAGCTGCCTGAAAAAATGTTTGTTGATCAAATGAATGATCAAATAAATGAATAGACCATTACAAATCTCACTGTTAGTGTTGTCATTGAGTGAATGTCAAATTCTCAGATCCTCGATATCTGCCCGTCTGGCTCTAGAATTTGAATATTGAACTTCCTTGGGTCCAAACTTAGGAGAACCAATCAGCAGGGGATAAATTTAGTTAATTTAATTAGAAACATCCTCCTCCATCCCCACTGTTACTCTTTAATGCTTTGAAAATCCCTGTCACAAATGCATGTGTTAATTGAAGGGAGTTATATCATTTTGGGGGAAATTAAGGTAAGAATAGAGATGGAGAGAACAGGACTGAAAGAATAGAACACAGCCTGTAGACTTGGCTTGAAGTGCCCTCCTTGCCTTCCTCAGACTGTCCAAATCCTACTCAGCTTTCAAAGCACTGCTTAGGTCATTCCTCCTCTCTGAAGCCTTCCCTGGTTTCACTCTTTGCAATCTTGCCTGTATCACTCACCCGCCACGGAGCAAAGACCTCTCTGTACTGTTGGTTACCATTGTTTTATGTACATTTGTTATGTTCCCAGCTGGAGTGTGAACTTTCAGAGGATGGGGACTCCTTGGGCCTCAGTTTCCTCTGAGGGGGTTGGATTAGATGGCCTCTGTGGTCCATTCCAATTCTACATTTAGTATTCTACGATCCCTGGGGCTCAGTGTCCTCATCTGTAAAATGGGTTGAGCCAGATGGCTTCTGAGGCCTTTCTGGTTCCAGTCTGGAGCTATGATCCTAGAACTGTGTCTTCTTTTTCTTACACAGTCCATACTTGGGGCTCAAAAGAGGGCCAGGAAACTGAGGACACAGAGAGATAAATGAGGAAGATCACAGATACAGAACTGTAGAACCCTCAGTGGCCATCTAGTTCAACCCATTTTACAGATGAGGAAACTGAGGCCAAGAGATAGAACAGACAGAATAAAAGCTATTTGTCCAAGGTCACACAGGTTGTAAGCATTGAAGGGAGGATTTGAACCTGTGGTCCTCTGATCCCAAAACCTGTTGTCTCTCCACTGTCCCATCCTTGTATTAGGGGAAAACTCTGCTTCCCAAGTTTAGCTCAGCCACAGCGTGCTGTTCCTCTCACACAACATTCCAGGTCCTATCTCCAAGCCTTTGCATAGGCTGTTCCCCATGCCTGGTGGGCCTTCTTACCTCCACGCTATCAGAATCCTTCTTGTCACTGAGTCATTTTCAGTTGTATTTGACTCTGTTCCCTGATCCATCTAACTGAGATGTCGATGGGACATGACTGTTGTTTTTCAGTTGTGTCTGATTCTTTGTGGCCCCGTTTGGAATTTTCTTGGCAGAGATACTGAAGTGGTTTGCCATTTCCTTCCCTAGCTCCTTTTACAGGTGGGGAAACTGAGGCAAACAGGGTTGAGTGACTTGCCCAGGATCACACAGCTAGGAAGTGTCTCAGGAAGATGAGTCTTCCTGACTCCAGGCCCAGTGCTCTATCCACGGTGCCACCTTCTTCAAAGTTCAGATCAAATGTCATATCCTATACGAAACCTTTCCTGATGCTCCCCAGCTGACAGTACTTCCCTCCCTGCCCAAATTAACCTGTAGTCACTTTATATATAGACATATATATGTGTTCTTTATCTCCTCCGATGGATTCATAAGCTTCCAAAGGCAAGAAATATTTACATTTTGTCTCGGTTATTCCCAGCACCTGGTATAGTACCAGTACATAGGCGAACCTTAATAAATGCTCATTGCTTGTTCGATTGCTTAGAACCTTTGAAGTCTTTGAAACCAAAGGGCTCCAGGTTGGACAAACACCAGATTCCAAGAGTCAGCCACTCTGCTGGCCACTACTCCAGAGCCATCTGTCTGGTACCTATCATTTTCCATCTCCATGGCCTTGTGCAGTTTTGTTCACTAAGATGGTGAGAATCTATAATTTCATCAGCATGAGAGCTTTCACCTCTGCAGATCACAACCCATCTATAACGTAGGAGGCATGTCTTGCCCAAGTCTTAGAGAGATTTAGTGACTTAGCCACAGTCATACAGCTAGTAAGTGTAAGAGGCAGGATTTGAACTCAGGTTTTCTGCTCTCTCGGGGTCTCAGTAACCTCATCTGTAAAATGAGGGAGTTGAATGAGATGGCATCTAAGGTCTCTTCCAGATCTGTCTGTGGACCCTCTCGACATTGCCTACAAATGCTCAGGTCTATCCCATCCTTCAAGGGCCATGACTTCACCTCGCCATTCCCTCAAGCTCTTGTCTTTTTTTTTTTTTTGCTGTCCAATTCCTAGAATGGGTCTTCTACGCCCACTGCCTCCCTCCAGGTCCTCTCTGCTTATTCAGTTTTCAAAGCCCTTGCAATCTGGTTTTGGCTCCCACCAGGTACTGATGCCGCTCTCTCCAAAGCCACCAATGACCTCTTAAATCTTGCACCCAATGCTGCTTTCTTAGTCTTCCTTGGCCTCTCTGCACTAGGCATTATTTTCTGTGCTGTGACTCCCCTCTCTGGGTCTCCTACCTTTGCAAATGTTTTTTCTCAGTCTTCTTGGCTCAGTCACTAGCCATCTCTTGTCCCCTTATCATGGGAAACTATCCTGAGTCGTCTTCTCTACTTCTACCCCACCCCCAATACTCTTAGAGAGATCTCTAACTCCTACAAATCAATTATGATCTCTATGCAGATGATTCCAAAATCACATAGCCAGCCCCTATATCTCTTTTTAACTACCATCTCTCTCTACTCAACTCTCCTGCTGGATGCCCCATAGAAATCTCAGATTCAGCATGTTCAAAATGGAACTCATTATCTCCCTTATGTCCCTCCCCAACTCCCCTATTTCTGTTGAGGGCACCATCATATTCCCCAGTCATTGGGTTCATGACTTGGTCCTCCTATCCTGGACCTACCCCATTCTCCATATTCAATCAGTTGCCAAGACTAATCAATCTTACCTCCACTACCTGTCTCACATCCATCTCTTCCTCTCTAGTCACATTGCCACCACCCTAGTTCAGGTTCTCATCACCTCTCACCTCCTAATGAGTCTCACTGCCTCCAGAATCCCTTCTCTCCAACCCAGCCTCCATATGTCTGCTGAAATAATCTTCCTATAGAAGAGTATCTGGGTGACTCCCCTGCTGAAAAATCTTCATGGGCTCCCCATTGCTTACAAAGTATAAACTCCTTAGCATGGCAGTTAAGGTCTTCCACAATTTAATTTCCACTAATATTTCTGACCCCATTTTATAATAGTCTTACATGGTACAGTGGTTAGAATACTGCAATTAGAATCAGAAAGACCTGAGTTCAGATTCTGACTTTCAACACTTACTAGCTGTGTGACACTGGGCAAGACATAACCTCTGGGAGCCTGGATTTTATCTGTAAAATGGGGATAATCATAGCAATGACCTCATAGGATTGTCATCAGTATCAAATGAGGGAGTGTATACATGGCATGTATGTATATATACATATATGTATATATGCAGTTCTGTATGTATATATGTGTGTATCTGTGCATTCTGTATGTATATCTACAGTCCTACAAACATTAAAGAATTATGTAAATACAAACTATTATTATTGTTATTAATGAATGACCTCTACGTTCCAGCTCATGTGGAATACTAATCATTCTCCGAATTCTGTATTCCATTTCCAGTCCTGTGTGTTCCCATGTATTATTCTTCATGCCTGAAAGCCTCTGCCACCCTTTTTATCTTTGCTTTTCAGAAATCTTGTCTTCCTTTAAGGCTTACCTTAGGCACCACTTCTATGAAGCCCTCCCTGATATTTCTATTCCTCTTGGTGTTGAGCACAATAACTTTAGTGTTCTTTCCCTCCTCAATTTTGCTTGTACCCCAATTAGCACCTACCTCATGGGGTTATTGTGAGGATCAAATTAATGAATATATGTAAAGTGCTTTGACAACTATACACAAAAGCTGTACATTGGGAGAAACAATAGGAGAATGGAAGCTTCCTGAGGGCAGAGAGACAGGGATGATGTACTAGAAAGAGTGCTTGGTCTAGAGTGAGGTGACCTGAATCCATATCCCAGTTCTGCTACTGGATACCTGTGCGATCTTGAGCAAATTACTTAGCCTCTCTGTGCCTCAGTTTCCTTATCTGTAAAATGACTAGGCTGGACTAGATGGTCTCTGTAGGATCCCTTGTAGCTCTGAATCTGTAATCCTATGGTGATATCATTTTTTTGTCTTTGCATTTCCAGTACCTCATACATAATTTATGGCTTATAACAGACATGTTTAATAAATATTTGTTGAATTAAATCATTCTCCTTACCTATGGTGGAAGCCTTTTGCACAGGGTAAATAGGGTACTTTACAAGAAACTGGGTACAGATTGTAAGCCCTAGGTTAAATGTCCAGAGGGAGAGCTGGCTGCTGTTTCCTTGAACCTCATGCTGAAGGCTTTTTAGGAATGAATTTGTTTGTTTTGTGAACTTAGATTTTTGCATAAAGGGGTCCCTGAAGGGCCATCTACCTCTTGCTCTCCAGCCCTGCTCCTTGAAGCCCCCAGAGGTTGGTGCACTATTCCTAAGAGGCAGCCTCAGCTGCCCCAACTCAGAGATTAATTAGCACCTCTTTAAAACTGCAGCTTGAGAAAACACCCGAGCTGGAGACTTTCGGGGTTGCTGCTCACTTTGTGAATGTTTTCCCTGTAGAAACCACATCAAAGAGGGGAAACCCACCGGGGCTTGGCCTGGCACCAAGAATTTCCAGTCAATCTGAGCAGGAACAAGTTCAGTCAAGTGAAACTGACATTTTATCTATGCTTGGACCCAGATTTCACACTTGGCTTTGGGGGTGGGAGGGTGGCCTACTCCAGAGCAAAACTCCTGGAGCCTCCCATGGGGACCCACCTGGAGTGACTGGGAAGGAGCTGGCCCATGATGATGGGGCAGGGGAGGAAGCCATTGTCTGAGGTTGAGGAGACCTGGGTTCGAATCCTGACTCTAGTTTGGCCTGTTTCATGAGTTTAACCACTTACCTGAAGCCTTTTCTGGTCTAACAGGTTGTTTCTGCTGTACTACCGCCAATAAAACAAAATAAAATAAACCCTCTTTTATATTTACTAATCTATCTGTGCACATATTGTTTCTCGCAATGGATAGCTAGCATTTATATGGCTCATTAAGGTTTTCAAAGATTAATTCATTTGATCCTCACAATAACCCTATGAAGTAGGTGCTATTATTATCCCCATTTTACTTTTGAGGAAACTGAGCCAGACAAAGGTTAAATGACTTGTACAGGATCACACAGTGAGTAAGTAGCTAAGACCAGATTTGAACTTGTCCTCCTAACCCCAAGTCCTACACTCCAAACAACTGAAACACCTAAATGCCAATAGAATGGAAGCTTCTTGAGGGCTGGTGAACTATTTGCTAAGACTAGTATGACTAACAGCAGTACTTTGTTGGAGAGTAGATTCATACCAGAGGCAATGGATTAGATTAGATGTGCTAGGTTAGCATGGTGTAGGGCAGCTAAGGTGGTGCCATAGTGTATAGAGAACTGGGTTGGGAACAATGAAGACATCTTCCTGAGCTCAAATTCAGCCTCAGACAATTACTAACTGGGGGATCCTGGGCAACTCATTTCGGTTTCCTGTAAAATGGGCTGGAGAAGGAAATGGAAAACGACTCAAGTATCTTTACCAACAAAACCCCAAATGGGATCACAGAGTCAGAAACAAAAAGTGTGGCATGATGGACTTGGCCATTATGTGTCAGAAAGTCTGGGTTTGAGTCTTGGCTGTGCTGAAGCACCACAAGCTGTATGAGCTTGGACAGATCACTTCCCCTTTGGGCTTCAGTTTCCTCATTGGTAAAATTGGGGAGTTGATTGGCAATCTTTAAAGTCCCCTCCTGCTCTTAACAATAATTCTTAACCTTTTCTGAGTCATGGACCCCTTTGGAAGGCCCTTTCTCAAAATAATGATTTGAAATGCCTAAAATAAAACAGATGAGATTGCAAAGGAAACCAATTATATAGAAATAAGGGTATAAGTTTTTCCCCATCCAAGTTCACAGACCCTCTGAAATCTATCCAGGTTAAGAGCCTGATCTAGCATTCTATGATACTAAGGGTACTGGCTCAGACGTGGATAGGACTGAAGATGGAGGTCTTTGTCATAAGAATGAACGAGCCTTACTTACCCTGTGCCAAGCACTGTGCTAAATGCTGGGGATATGAATGCCAAAGCTAGGGCAGTTCCTGCCTTCAAGAAGCTCACTTTATAATACAGGGAGATGAAGCCTATAGGGAAGTTGGTAGCCAAGGAGGGGCACTTTGGTCAGAAAGTTAAAGGGGTAATGAATTCTGCCATTTTGGAGTAGATTGGCAAACTCTTTCAAAGAACAAAGGCAGAGTAGATTTGATTATGGTTCCAGAAATGGAGGGGCAAAGGACAAAAGAGTATCCTTACAGTGGCAGGCTGCTGTTAAGGTGTTGAAAAAATGCTTGGGAAGTAGGAAGAGAAGTGAAATGTAGCTTTGGTTTTCTGAAATATTGGGGTAGGAGAGACAGTCGCCAATGGGGGACTGAGATGGGGAAAGGGTCAGGCAAGAGTTCATGAGATGAAAGGGTTACAACCTCTAGAGCATGTTCTTTGGGGTCCAGTAACAGAAAGATGTCTGGGGAAGTAGATCTCAGGAGATCACAGTTCTAATTTCTAATTCTAACTTACTAGAACAAGTCATTTCATCTCGGAGTCCTATAAAGTAAAGGGGACTGGCTCAGTGTCTACCTATATGAAATAATAACGAAAGCAGCAATATAGATAGTGGGTTGAATGCTGGGTTTGAATGGTTCAAATTTTGCCTCTCGACACTTAACTACTAGCTGTGTAACCATGGGCAAATCACTTGAGCCTCCATTTCTTCATCTGTAAAATGAAAATAATATCTCTTTTACCTACCTAGTACAGTTATTTGGAGACTCTGTCAAATATTGTATGGAAGACACTTTGCTCAATTTAAAGCATTTTACAAACGTTAGTTATTATTATTCTGACATCCATGGTATATCGGTGCTTTTTACTAAGCATTATGGTCATCTCCTAGCCGCCCTACTAAATACACAGAGTAGGGCAGAATGAAAAGAATCATAGGACCTATATCTATAGCTAAAGGGGACCTCAAGGACAGATCAGGAAACTGAGGCCCAAGGAAGTTAAGTGATTTACCCCAGGGTACACAGGAAAGAAAGTGTCAGGGGGAATTTGAAACCAAGGCTTCTGACACTTTCTAATGTACCACACTGCCTCAACACTGGACTTGGAGTCAGAAGATGGGAGTTAGTTCTATCTCTCTCATCTACTACCTGTTTGATCTTAGATGATGTACTTAGCCCCTCCTTGCCTCAGTTTCCTCACCTATAAAATAGAGACAGTAACACCTGTACTGTTTACCTCATGGAATTGTAGGGAAGATTATCTCATATAATCTGGAAAAAGCCTTTGTAAACTCCAAAGTGCTATCCAAATGTTGTACTCCATCGCTCACTCTCCCATTCTCATTGGTGGGAGGGGTCCTTCAGAGAGTGGCTGACAACTCTTTTTCCTCATGGTTTTAGAGGTAAACCTGAGAGTTGCTGGAGTTTCTTAGTACTATCCGATCATGAGCCCCAACCACTATGCTCCTCATTGCTTAATCAGGTAGAGTGTAATGGGAGTAAAATAGAGATTCTAGAAAGTGCTTTAGACAAATTCGAAGAAGGAGGGGCAGCTAGGTGGCGCAGTGGATAGAGCACCAGCCCTGAAGTCAGGAGGACCTGAGTTCAAATCTGGCCTCAGACCAAACACTTGACACTTACTAGCTGTGTGACCCTGGGCAAGTCACTTAACCCCAATTGCCTAAAAGTAAAAAAAAAAAAATTCGAAGAAGGAGAAATGACATTCAAACGAAGGGTTCAGAGAAGGCTTAATGCAAGAGGGGGAACCTGAGCTTGGTCTTGAAGACAAAGAAGTTTGCAACAGGTGGACATGAAGATAGAGCTGCCCCAAGTATGTGGCATTGGCTAGGCCAAATTTATGGAAGAACACGCAATTCCATTTTGGCTGGAATGTAGAGTGGGAGAAGGGTAACTACGTACAATAAAGCCAGAGAGTTAGGCTAGAGACAGACTATGGAAGGCTTAAAATTTCAGAATTTGTATTTCTATCCTAGTGACAATAGGAAACCCCAAAAGCTTTTTTTGTGGGAGGTTAAGAGGGGGAGTGATGCAGTATCAAAAATTTAGATCTGAAAGGGATCTCAAGAATCATCTACTTTAATCTCCCTCAATTTACAGATGAGGATACAGTCCTAGAGAGATTAAGTGATTTACTGAAAGTCATACAGTGACAGACCTGGGTTTTGAACCCAAATCCTCTAATTAGGAGGCAGCTAGATGGCTCAGCTCATAGAGCGCTGGGCCTGGAGTCAGGAAGACCTGAGTTCAAATCCAACTTCAGACATTCAGTAGTTGTGTGATCCTGTACAAATCACTTCGCCTTTGTTTGCCTTCATCCACTGGAGGAGGAAATGGAAAACCATTCCGGTATCTTTGCAAAGAAAATCCCATGGACAATATTGGTGTGATATGGTCCATGACATCATGGAGAGTTCGACATGACTGAATGACTGAACAACAGAAGGTCCGATTCCAATCTGACACACCTTCTAGTGTGTTAACACTGCTTCAGCTATAATGTCCTGCCTCTGACATGATCCTTCCTCAGCCCCGCAACACTCCAGGCTCCTCCTCCCACCCCATAGATTTCTGGAAAGACAGGGAGGAAGAATTTTGCAGAACAAGAGAGCAGTTATATCATTGAAAGAAGTGGTCAGTGTTCATTAAATTGAATGGAATTAAAGGACATCCTGGGGAGAGGAGAAACAGGAGTTAGGGAGACCGGTTGTTAGTCAACTGTTTATTACAATAGTCCAAGCAAGAAGTGATAAATATAATGCCTGTGGGAGTAGAGAGAAAGAAACAATCTGGAGATGTGGAAGCTAGAAATCGATAGGATTTAGCAATGAATTAAATTGGAGTGGGGGATGAGGGGAAGGGAAGAATCATAGGAATATTGATTTAAAGCTGACAGCAGCCTCAGAGGTACAACTTCTCATTATACAGATAAGAAAACTGAGGCCCAGCAAGTTTAAGTAATTTGTCCAAAGTCCTACAGGAGGTAGCTAGTGGTACAGTGGATAGTGCCCTGAGTTCAAATCTGCTCTCAGACACTTTACTAGCAAGTCATTTTTCTCGTCTGTCTCTGTTTCCTCTGTAAAATAGGAATGATAATAACTTGCTTCCCGGGGTTGTTGTGAGGACCCAGTGGGATGATATTTGCAAAGTGTTCTGCAAAGTTTAAAATGCTCTATAACTACTAGCTATTATTATTGAGGAACAGAGTGAGGATTCAAAGCCAGATCCAATGACTCCAGAATCATTATGCCATGTTATAAAGATGACTCTGAACTTTCCAGTCTGGTGATGGTGGTGACATTCACAGAAATAGTGAAGTGGGGAGGAGGATGGGCATTTGCACCAGGAAAGGAGCTGAAAACTCCCCAAATGTGCTTAATGAGGAGTTGGATTCTTGCAGGTAGGACTTGCAAGGTTATCTTTTTAAGAGAGAACTCATCATCTTTCCCTTTGACAATGCTGTGGGATGGTGGGAGGTAAAGAATGTGACAAACACCGCTAGGAGCAAAATGGTGAATTAATGTAGTCGAGAATTGAGGAAGTAAGCAGTCAAGCAGAAAAATGTAAACCCATTATCACCAGGTCCCCTGCTCCAATTGCACGCCAATTAGGGAGGAATGAGAGGAGAGGCAGTCTTCTCCTTGTCGGGAGTCTGGCAAGTGGAGGAATCTGCAGGAGGGTTGCAGATGCTAAGCACCTGAGTCTGCCAGAGTCGGATCTGCTTTTATCACCTGACAAAGAAAGGGACATCAAGGGGTTGGAGTTGGTATAAGACCTTACATTTATCCCCATTAAATTGTTTATGAATCTCACTGAGGAAGCCCCGGAGTAGACCTACTTCCTGGCACCCCTAAACATCCCCTGTAGAAGTGAAATCAATTTTTCCCCTCCCCAGCTGCTCCATAGTCATGAGAATTGGGAAGGTAACTTTCTTTGGGAGGACGACAATTCCCATGCCTTTCTTCCTCTGGTAGTCTCACAGGAGTTTGATCTTTTGATGCTCCCAGTGAAAACAGCTAACCCCTGTCATTTCACATCATGAGTTTTATATTATCTTTAGTCAATCTAGATATTATCAATATTATTGTGAGAAATATAGCATAAAAGAGTAATCAGCTGTTACTAGTAATATGAAACAATGCTCCAAATCACTAATAAGAAGGGAAGTACAAATTTCATCACACAACTACAAATAACCCTCGAACCCAGCAAATAGGTAAAGGCGGCAAAAAAAAAATAGGAGTAGTCGATGTTGGAGGACTTGTGGAAAGACAGGCCCACTAGTACACTGTTGGTATAGCTGTGGATCAGGTTTACCATTCTCAAAAGCAATTTGAAATTAAGCTAAGAAAGTGATGAAAATATCTAGATCTTTGACTCAGAGATATCATTGCTAGATATAGAACCCCTAAGAGATCAAAGAGAAGGAAAAAAAAGGTCCCATATATACTAAGATATTTATGGTAGTAGGACTTTTTGTAGTAGCAAAAAATAGAAACAAAGATGCTTATAATTTAGAAAAATGGTTGTACAAATTGTGGATTATGCATGCAATGGGACATTTCCGTGCCATAAAAAAGGAGGAATATGAAGAATTCAGAAAATGAGCAGATAGATAGGCAAAGTAATCAGAGACAGGAAAACAATATACACAATGATTACAACAATATAAATGGAGATTAAAAACAATAACAAAATTAAATTGAATGCGAGGCAGTTAGGTGGTGCAGTGAATAGAGCACCGGCCCTGGAATCAGGAGGACCTGAGTTCAAATCTGGCCTCAGACACTTGATATTGCCTGTGTGACCCTGGGCAAGTCACTTAACCCCATTGCCTAAACCCCCCCCCAAAATTAAATTGAATGCTGAGTAATTACAATCATCACCCTTAACCCTGAGGGATAGAACAATTTACCTCCCTTTTTTCATTGGAGAGGTGGGAGATTATGGATGGGAAACACTCCATGTAAGATTCAGTTGTTAGATTCCATTAATGTGTTAGTTAAGTTTGGGGAGTTTTTCTTTTTTTTTTTTTTTAAATCTTTCATTTTAGTTTTCTGTTTTAAGAAATGATTCACCATGGCAGGGGAGGAAGAAGAGATATGTTTTGAAGTGAAAGTGATGTCAAATTTAAAGATGGCAGTAAAAATATTTTAAAGAGTGATTGCAAAGAGACCAGAGTTCAACATGGAAGGCTTCCTGGAAGAGATGAGCTGAAGGCAGCAGGCCTTCAGAAGCACCAGCTAAACTCATCACAGGCTGTGGCCCCTGAGACCCAGAAGGCCATTCCCCTGTGGGGAGATTCATATGCAGACACTCGAGCCCTGACCTTGCATGGGTCACCAACTTGGAATGTGCAGAGGTGGCAAAACAGACAGGCATCCCCTGCTGTGGTCCCCAGCTCAGTGATTCTAGCCTCTCATCCTTAGGGAAGGTCAGATCTCAAATACTGTTCCCCAGGCCCCTTTCTAAGTCCTGTATCTTTGAGTGGGCCCCAAACTGTAATGATCCTGAGGAGCAGAATTAAACTACTGAAGTACATGTGCTGGGTGATGAAGTGGGCTTGGGCAGGGTAATCGCTAGAGCCCTGAAAAGCCTTCCACCACCCCTCCCCTCAACTCCCCAGCCATGGCCCTTGTACAGTCAGTGCTAAAGTGGCCTTGGAAATATTCCTGCAGCCTGCTTCCAACATTCCTGAGAAGCAGCATAGTAGTAGGAGAAGAGAGATGAGATGGGAGTCAGGAGAGCCAGGCTCTTGGCCCAGCTCTGACACTGGCTAGCTAATTGCTAATTTCTAATGGCTCACTTCGTTTCTCCTGACCTCAGTTTCCTTACCTATAAAATGGGAGTTAAGGGGTGTAGATGAGCAGGTCTACCATTCTACCTCAGTTGTGCCTCTCCCTAGACCTGCTCTCAAGAAGACAGACTCTTTATATCAGTTCTCATTTCTTTTTTTGTTTCCATTTAATAGTATTTTATTTTTTCCCAATTGCATGTAAAGATAGTTTTCAATATTCACTTTTACAAGATTTTGAGTTCCAAATTTTTCTCCCTCCCACCTTCCCCAAGACAGCAAGCAATCTGATATCAGTGTTTTCTAATTCAATTCAATAGACAAGCTTGGAGTCCATCAACATTGCCCTTCTTTTGATTTCTTTCCTTTTTTTGTTTTTTTTTTTTATTATTTTTTTTTATTTTTAGGCAATTGGGGTTAAGTGGCTTGCCCAGGGTCACACAGCTAGTAAGTGTCAAGTGTTTGATCTGAAGCCAGATTTGAACTCAGGTCGTCCTGACTTCAGGGCCGGTGCTCTATCCACTGTGCCACCTAGCTGCCCCGATTTCTTTCACAAGACACTCTGTCTTCTGCCTTTTCACCTTCTGTCCTTCATGCCTGGAATGCTCTCCCTCCAGACTTCCCTGGAATTCCACCTTTCCTGGTCCCTCCCCATGGCTAGTGCCTTTCCTCTGAGCTTACTCCGGGCTTATCCTACACTTATCCTATTCGCACATAGTTGACTGCCTGTTGTCTCCTCCATTAGAGTGTAGGTTCCTGGAGGGGAGGGACTGTTTTTGCCTTTCTTTGTATCCCCAGTAAGCACTCAGCAATACCTTGTTGACTGATGGAGTGTCCTCTGTCCCCATAAAGGTCATCTGCCTGTCAACATACTTTTCTCTAATTTTTACCTACTCCAATGGATCTGTGAGGAGTAGATAGCCTCCCTAGAGAAAACTGGTGGAGAAGAGGCCCTGGGGAAGTTTCCTCAACTGTAAAATGGGGATAATATCAGGACCTACCTCACAGGGTTTTTGGGAATCAAATGAGATTTGCATTTGTATACAAATTTGTACATAAATATTTATAAAAAGTGCTTAGCACAGTGCCTAGAACATAGTAGTTGCTATACGAATGCTTATTCTCTTCCCCCTTCCCTCCAGGGGTACAGATCACAATCTATCTTGACCTTTTCTTCCATTGGATTCCTGCTCATCTCCTATAAATCCTTGTTATAGAATTTATCCAACGTGCCCTAGGTATTCCTCTGATTCTCTTGTTCAGTCATTTTCAGTCATGTCCGACTATTCCTGACCCCATTTAGGGTTTTCTTTTTCTTTTCTTTTTTTGGGGTTAAGTGACTTGCCCAGGGTCACACAGCTAGTAAATGTCAAGTGTTTGGTCCGAGACCAGATTTGAACCCAGGTCCTCCTGACTTCAGGGCTGGTGCTCTATCCACTGCGCCACCTAGCTGCCGCCCTTTTGGGGTTTTCTTGGCAAAGATCCTGGAGTGGTTTGCCATTTCCTTCTTCAGCTCATTTTACAGATGAGAAACTGAGGCAAACAGGGTTAAGTGACTTGTCTAGGATCACATAGCTATTAAGTGTTTTGAGGGCAGATTTGAATTCAGGAAGATGAGTCTTCCTGGTCCCAAGACCAATGGGCTACCTACTGTGCCTCCTAGCTGGTTCTTTTAACTCCCCTTGAATGTCAGTACAGCACATTAGCTGTTATCCCTCACCTTTGTTAAAAGCAATTAGGTGGAGAGGTAGGACAGCTGGGTAGCTCAGTGGATAGAGCACTGGCCTGGAGTCAGGAAGACCTGAGCTCAAATCTGACCTCAGATAGTCGCTTCACCCCGTTTGCTTCAGTCTCCTCATCTATAAAATGAGCTGGAGAAGGAAATGGCAAACCACTCCAGTATCTCTGCCAAGAAAACCCCAAATAGGGTCATGAAGAGTCAGACGTGGCTGAAAAACAACTGAACAACAACAACAAAATATTCATAGAACAGATATATACATATGTGTGTACATGTAGATGGATGTAAGTATAAGTACAAAGCAAGCCCTTAATAAAGGCTCTCTCACATATATAGTGGACATGGGTATATATACATGTATACACACACACACACACGTAAATAATAATTAGTGTGAATGATGAATCTTGAAAAGGAGTCAAATTATTTGAATTCTCACTGCATATTTTCAGTGGGCTGGAGCCAATGACCACATTTTGCATAATTTTAACTTCAAGTAGCATGAATTTGAACATATGTAACCATTTCATGGGATTCATTGTTTGTACTAATTGGGACCTCCTTGTAGTGTTATTGTACATTTCTCTCACTAGATTATAAGCTACTTGAAGGCAGGAACTATGTCTTATTTGTTTGTACGTCTCCTGAAATGATTCATCTTTATCTAGAGTCAATTTTGTTTTGTTTGTTGTTCAGTCATATCCAACTGTATGGCCCCATTTCAGGTTTTCTTGGCAAAGATATTGGAATGGTTTGCCATTTCCTTCTCCAGATGAGGAAACTGAGGCAACCAGGGTTAAGTGACTTGCCCAGGGTCACACAGCTAGGAAGTGTCTGAGGCTAGATTTGAACTCAGGAAGATGAGTCTTCCTGGTTCCAAGCCCAACACTCTTTCTACCGTGCCACTTATCTGCCTTGATCTATAGTCAGCATGAGACAACTCTAGGAGAAGTAGATCACAAGTTTTGTTTATAAATTAGTGCAACTGGTCATTTAACACATCTATGTAGTAACTACATATATTAGACATTCAAATATCTTTTGAATGAATGAATGAATACATCATCCTCCCAGAGATGTGATTAATTTTCTTCCCCCAACCAATAGGATGGACTTCCTTACTTCTAGTCTTGGAATAGAGCTGATCTTATCTTTAGTAGTCATTCTTCAATTGTTATAAGATTTAAAATTATAGTATCACCAATTGGTTATATGATCTTGAACGGTCCCTTGACTGTCTGGAATTCAGGGTCCTCATTTGTGAAATAAGGGTATTAGACAAAGCAATTGCTAAGGCCCCTTCCTGATTTAACATTCTATAATTGTAATGTGATTAAAAAACAAAACCAAACCCATCCCCAAGTACTGAGACAGCCTTCTTCATAACACCTCTTGTACATGTCCCCTTCTCACTGGGCCCATACCTGCCATCGGAGGTCAAGTACTCATTACCTCTCACCTGGATTAGAACCTAATCAGTCTTCCTGTCTCAAGTCTCTCTCTACTTCCTTTCATCATCCTCCATTCACTTCAAAGTGATTTTTCCAGTGGTTCCCTCCTTCACGTTACTCCCCTCAACTCTCTCTGGAAGATTTACCTATTCTGGCCTACGAGCGGGTTCTGGTAACACGCCATCCGTCATCTTCTGGCCTTGGTGCTGGAAGGCTCTCCCTCCTCATCTCTGCCTCTTGGTTTCTCGGGCTTCTTTCATGTCTCACTTTAAATCCCCCATTCGGGAGGTCCCCCACTGCCGGCTGCTGGCCCCTTCCTCTCTGAAGTGCCTTCCACCTACTCTGCACATAGCTTGTGGGAAACCAGTTATCCTCCATTAGAATGTAAATTCCTTAAAAGCAGGGGCTGGTTCTGCCCACCCCCCAGTGCTTAGCATAGTGCCTAGCACACAAACCACATTTAGTAAATCCTTGTTGACTGACTAACTGAGTATGGATGGCGCCACAAAGCCTATTCTCATTGCAGGTCAACTGACAGACAGGTGTCCTGTTAAAAGAGTCTCTACCCTTATCAGGAGGATCCTTTAGAATTCGATTCAAGTGAGGCCCTTAGGTTTGGATCATAAAGTGCCAGACACTTGCTAATTTTACAAATACTATCTTATCTAATCCTCACAACAATTCTGGGTAGCAGGTGCTATTTTTATCAAACCCATTTTACAGATGAAGAAACTGAGACAGAGGTTAAATGACTTGCCCAGGGTCACACAGCTAGTAAGTGTCTGAAGCAGGATTTGAATTCAGGTCTTCTTGACTCTTATGTTCTGTACCACCATCACATACTCTTGAAATCATGCTAATCCCTCACAGACTGGCCCTTCAGACTCTGATAGGGAGAACAAAAAACCAGAAAGAGGAAGGAGAATTGAGAGGGGACAGAAAGAGAGAGAGAGAGAGAGAGAGAGAGAGAGAGAATTAGAAGAGAAGAAGAGAGAAGGAAAAGGAAGAGAAAGAGAGAAATGGGAGAGTAAGGAAAGAATAGCCCCAAACTATTTAGGGCTGTACATTTGCACTTTACACACACAATATTATTTAATCTAACCAACAAACCCCAGAAATAGGAGAGCTGAGTGTTAAATGAGAGGTAGCCCCATTTTACAGATGAAGAAACTTGTGGCTCAGAAAAATGAAGTGATTTGGCCAAGGTCATGTAGCTTGGTACCTGGCAAAGGACTAAGGTCTCCCAAGGGCAAAGGTCAGACTTGGAATTGGAAGGTCACAAACTTAGATCTGTAAGAGACCTTATAGGTCATTTAGTCTAGCAGGGGTAGGGAGCCTGTGGCCTTGAGGCGACATGTAGCCCTCTAGGTCCACAAGGGCTGTCTCAAGGCCACAGGTTCCCCATCCTTTGAGCCCTTTCATGTCACAGATGAGGAAACTGAGGGACCCAGAGCAGATGTTTTGAGGCCTGCTTCAAACAGGTAGTCAGGAATTGAACTCAGGTCCTCTGATTTCACAGTATCATAGAATTGTAGATTTAGAGCCAGAAAAGACATCACATCCCCCTCACTTCACAATTGTTGAAATGAAGGCCCAGAGAGTGCTTTTCCCAGTAACACACAGATATCGAGTATCAGAAGCCAGATTTAAACATTGATACTTGAAGGCCTGAGTCAGTTCTCTTTCTTCAGTATCATACTGTTCAATCAGTCAATCAACAAATATGTGTTGTGTCTGCTGTGAGTCAGGTATTGTGCTAGATGCCAGGAACATAAAAAAACAACAACAACAACAACAACAACAACAAAAACGATCCTAACTTCTGCCCCTTAGCTCCAAATTCTAGGGTGGTTTATCCTTACTCAGAAATGGGATAGCAGAAATAGTACCTACCCCGCTTACATCCATTCAGCTTTCCTGTGCCTTCCTTCCCCTGGTAGGCTGAGTGCTCCCTCCCCCACCCCTTCTTCCCCTCTTGGTGTTTGTGAAGAAGAGAGGAGGCCCTGTCCCTGAGGCTTCCACACGGAGGAAGTGAGAGCAAAGCTGCCAGGGAAGCCGCAAAGGTGGGATTTCAGCCCCAGCAGACTCCCCCATTCTTCTCCTGAGACCAAAATCCCACACTCACTTACTTCACAGCATTCACTTTTAACCTGCCAAATGCCACTAAATCTGAAAATTAAACCTCTGATTACGGAATGCCTTTTGATGTAAAAATGTGGGGGTTTTTAAAATGTAATTATTCATACACTAAGGTTTTAATTGTGCTGCTTTTCTTTCTTTTTAAGGGCAAGGTGATTCCCCCACACTCCTCCCCACTCCCCACCACCACCCCAAAGCCTGTTGAGGCAGCTCCCCCAAGGATGTGTAAGCAAGGGATCAGCAGGGCGCAGGGGGAGGGGCACTGGCCTGGAAATCAGAAGACCTGGTTTCCAGTTCCAGTTCTACAGCTAATTAGCTGTGTGACCTTAGGCAAGTCCCATGAGCTCTCTGGGTCTAGGTTTTCTTATCTGCAAAATGAGGGGACCCAACAGGATGATCCCTTCACTTCTAACTCCCTCGAGTTCTGATCCAGCCCACCCTAATCCCTGCCTTCCTTGAACTTTGTGAATCTTTCCCCTGTCAGTATTCCAGGGATCTAAGCTTAATAGTTCTCATAATGATTTTCCATTACTCTCCCTCATTTCACATTCCACCCAAACTTTACTCTCTGTACCCATTTCCCAGGTCATTGATGACTGGAATACTTTCCTTCCCCATCTCTGCTTCTTGAAATTCCTTCTCTAGCTTCAAGGCACAGCTCAAGGGACATCCCCTTAAGAGACCTTTCTTGTCTCCCAAGTTGTTGGGGCTGTTCCTTTTCCCTACCCACAGAAAATTATTTTGTATTTTTAACATATGTGAAATAGTACATAGAGAAGAATCGGGTTGAAGCTTCACCTCCAGCACGTAATAATGATAACTTACATTTACATAGCATTGACTATATATGAGGCACCGTGCTAAGTGCTTTACCAATATTATCTCATTTAATTCTCCCAACCCTCTGGGGTAGGTGGTGTTATTATCTCCATTATCTTCAATTTCTAATTGAGGAAACTGAAAAACAGAAGTTAAGTGACTTACCCAAGATCACACAGCTAGTGATTATGTAAGGCTGGATTTAAACTCAGATCTTCCTGACTGCTGGACCCAGCCACTTTATCTGTTGTACCACCAGCTTCCCATAAGGTTAAATAACTTGCATCAGGTCACATAGACAGTGATTCACAGGGGGGAAATTTGTACCTCTGCCCCTAAAGTCAGTGTTAGTCACTAGTAATCAAGCTGCCTCCTTGTGATTTAGGGGAGCTAGAACTTAAAGATGGATACATGAGGACAATAATATAGGATTTTAAGGTTTACAATGCACTTTTACAACCCTGTGAGGGAAGTATTGCAGAGAATATTCTACCCATTTTTCAGATAAAGAAGTTGAGGCTAGGACAGTTTAAATAACTTGCCCAGGGTCAGTCACAGAGCTAATAAGGTGGAATTTGAAACAAACAAACAAAAAACAACAAAAAAACCCCCCAAAAGCCAGGTTTCTTTGTCCAGTGTTCATTTCACTAATCAGACGAGAATTTGAGTTGTCAGCAAAGTTTGAATTCATCAAAGGGGAGACCCAGATATATTTTTCAGATAAGAAAACTGAGGTCCTTTATTCTGAAGTGTAGGTAACAGAGACCCAGAAAGGGCAAGTCTCACAGATTTATAGAAAGGACCCCAGCAGCTACTTACACCAACACCTACCTAAAAGTATTCCCCTTTATGAGGCACCCAATAAGGAATCTGCCAGCCTCTTGCATTGTGGGGAGTCCGTTTAAAAACCTGGCAGTGGGGAGGAACCCACCCTTACCCAAGGTTGCCCAATCCATTTTTGGACAGCTTCAGTTAGGAAGTTTGCTTTTGGTTTTCTTGACATCAGTGCCTAAATGCACATCCTCAAGCTTTGCGACCCTTGCTTCTGGGCTCGTCTTCTGTGGCCAAACAGAACAGATTGAATCTCTCCCTCCCATGACAGCTCTTCAAACACTTGATATGAGATCTCTGCTGACTCTTCTCTTCTCCAGGCTGAACACCCCCATTTTCTTCAACTGATCTTTGTATGACATGGACTCAGGAGAACCCTGAGTCAGAGGACTGGGTTCCCACCCCACTTCTGAGGAGGGTGTGACCTTTTCACCTTGTGTGACCCTGGACAAGTCTGCAAGTCTCCTCTGGCCTCAGTTTCGTCATCTGTCAAATTACTAAAAGGCTTCTGAAGACCCTTTCAGGTCTAGAGATACAAATCCTATGATCCCTTCACCATCCCAGTTACCCTCCAAGTGACTTACTCAAGGCCACAAGACAAGATAAAGATGGCATCTTCTTTCTGACTCCACCTGGCAGCTTGTTACCCTATTCTACCTCCCTGGACAGGTAGAGGGTACTTAGCCAAGCCACACTGAGCAGAGGCCAAATGGAGTCAGTTTTGACTTCCTAAGCTCCAACATTAGAGTGACTTGAGGACAGTTTGCAAATTTATGCAAATTACATATAATAAGGGGCTTTTGTTGTTTTCTTCAGTCCTGTCTGACTCTTCATGACCTTGTGGACCATACTGCCCATGTGGTTTTCTTGGCAAAAATATTGGAGTGGTTTATCATTTCCTCCTCCAGTGGATTAAGGCACACAGAGATTAAGTGATTTGCCCAGGGTCCCACAGCCAGTAAGTATCTGAGGCAGTATTTGAACTCAAGTCTTCCTGATTCCAAGGCCCAGAACTCTATTCACTGAGCCACCTAGATGCCTCCAAAAGGCATTCACTCCCCACTAATTAACTGGGAGGGCGGCTAGGTGGTACAATGGATAGAGTTCCAGCCCTGAAATCAGGAAGACTCCTCTTCCCGTGTTCAAATCTGGTCTTGTGCATTAGCTGTGTGACCCTGGATAAGTTACTTAACACTATTTGCCTCAGTTTCCTCATCTGTCAAATGAGCTGGAGAAGGAAAGGCAAACTACTCCAGTATCTTTGTCAAGAAACTCCCAAATGGAGTCACAAAGAGCAGGAAATGACCGAACAGCAATAATAATTAACTGGGAAATCATCTGGTCAGTTTGCACTAGATGCCAAACCTTTAGAATGTATTATGTCAGGCATGGTGAAACAAAAAATTCCTCCATTGCCCACACAAAAAAAACTTTTCATAAGAAACTAACTTCCCAGTGTGGATCAGGGTTGGGACAGTCAGATTTGGAGGATTTAGGGAAGAGGGGGACTTTTAATGGACTCTACTGCCCCCTCCTGGGAAAATGGAGAACTGTAGCTCACTCCGTAGTACCCATGGACAGAAGAAGCCTGGTAGGTTCCCTACGTACTCGAGCTCAGAGAGGTAGGATACCTTCAAAGTTCTATTTCCAGCAGCATGGGAGGACCTAAAAATAAACCACAAAATCACAGGTCTGGATCTTCCAGAGTATTTTCTAGGAAAATAGGAAGAAGGAAGGGAAAGATGTCTATTCAACATGATAAAAAGTACTTACTTGGAACCAAGGGCCAGTATTGATTACATTGGGAAAACACTGGGAAATATTGGAAGCCGGTGTCAAGCAGGTAGGTTTGCTTTCCACTTTTTATGTGACATAGTATTGGAAGAATCAACAGCTGAATTAAGATAGGAAAAATATATTGGGGAGATTGCTTGATTAAATGATTGGTGGAATTAATGAAAGTAATTTCTTAAATATTTACTACGTGCCAGACACTGCGCTAAGCACTGGAGATACAAAAGCAAAAAGCAAGACATTCTCTGCCCTCGAGAAGCTTACATTCTAATAGGGAGAAGACAACACAGAAGAGTTATAGCTAGGAAAGGGTATTAAGATGAGGAAAAGGGGATTCTCAGGGCCATTAGGTGACATGTCCTTTCTAGGAATGATAGTGTGGGCTGGATTATTATTCCCAGAGCTAGAAGTGGGAAAGGGTTGAGGAGTGCGTATGACTTGAAGGTGGCCAGGGAGCTGCAGTATGGTGGGCTGGCCTGGGCTGTTTACCATTCAGAATCCCAGGGACCCCAGAGGGAAGTGAGTGCCCTGTTGGAGGTGGCAGATGGGGCATAAGAGCATGGCATGATAAACACTGGAAATTAATCCAATCCAAGGAGATTTTATTAAGCACCTACCACAGGCAAAGAGTAGGGGAGACAAAAATAAAATGTAAAATAGTTCCTGCCTTCAAGGAGCTACATTCTACTGAGGGTAAACGACACACTTAGATAAGTCAATTCAAAATATATACAACAAAGTAAAAATGAAAAAAAGCTGGTTTTAGAGAAGTCTGGGAAGACTTGTGCGAACAGGTACAGAGGGAAATTAGCAGAAACAAGGGAACAATTTATACCATAACCACACTGCAAAAAACAATTTGGCTTATGAACACAGTTCAATGCAATGACCAATCACAGTTCCAGAAGACTGATGATGCAGAAGGATACCCAAGGCCTGACAGAATGTGCAGAATGAGGCACATAAAACACATCCAGAAATACATTTTGGACATGGACAATGTGGGAATTTTTTTCCTTAACTATGCGTATTTGTTAAAAGAGTTTTGTAAGCCAGCAGTTAGCGTAGTGCCTGGAGCACAGTAAATGCTTAATAAATGTTCCTTTCTTTTGGTTTTCTTTTTTTCTTTTTCAGTGGAGGAAAGAAAATAAAAATTTGCTAGTTGAAAAAATAGTTTAATATATCTATTTATCTATATTTATTTATCTCCTCAGACATTTACTAGCTGTATGACCCTGGGTGAGTCACTTAACCCTGTGTGCCTTGGTTTCCTCATCTGTAAAATGTGCTAGAGAAGGAAACGGCAAACCACTCCAGCATCTTCACCAAGAAAACTCCAAATGGGGTCATGAAGAGTCAGACATGACTGAAAATGACTGAACAGCAACAACACATAGATAGATAGATAGATAGATAGATACATACATACATACATACATACATACATACATAGGAGTAATGTGAATCAAGCTGGAAAGGCAAGGCTGGAGGCAAACCATGAAGAATTTCTGCCACTCAGACCACTCTGCTTAGGGCCTTACTCACAGGAGGTCCCGGGATCATTGAACTGGAAGGACTGTCAGAGGCCATGGAGCCCAATGCCTTCATTTCACAGATGAGGAAACTGAGGCCCACAGAGGTGAAGGGACTTGGCGGAGCTGGGATTTAAACTCAGGTCCTTTGGCCCTAAATATAATACATTGTCTTTTTTTTTTAATTGTAGGATTCCAGGATTACAGATTTAGAGCTAGAAAGGGCCTTCAGTGATAATAATTAGAATTTATATAGTATTTTAAGGTTTGTAATTCGCCTTACAAATATTATCTCATTTTATTCTTATGATGACCCTGGGACTTAAGTGCTATATTTATATCTATTTTACAGATGAAGAAACTGAGAGAGGCAGAGGTTAAGTGACTTGACCAAGGTCATACAGCTGGTAAGTGTCAAGTGTCTGGTCTGAGATTAGATTTGAACTCAGGTCCTCCCGACTCCAGGGTCAGTGCTGTATCCACTGCGCCACCTAGCTGCCCCATGAGATAATATTTTTAAAGCATTTTGCAAACCTTAAAGGCCTTTATAAATGCTAGTTGATAATATCACCTCCAATTATACTTACCTTCTACATGAAGGTAGGTGGCACAATGGATAGAGCCTGGAGTCAGGAAGACCTGAATTCAAATCCAGCCTCAGACACTTCCTAGCTGTAAGTAAGTAAACCTCTGTTTCCTTGTTTGTAAAAATGGGGATAATAATAGCACCTACTTCCCAGGGTTGTTATGAGGATGAAATGAGATAATATTTGTTATGTGCTCAGCCCATAGTGGCACCAAGCTAGTCACCACGCTCATGGCGGTGACATTTCTCATATTGCTGAATTCAACTGTTGCTTGTTTCTGGAATTTCACCTACGATGTGGGTCCCTTGTCTCTCTACCTGAACCCTAAGCTTGGAGGGGGCAGTAACTGCCTCGGACTTTTCTTGGGCTCCCCCATAGATCTGGCCCAGTGCTTGTAGAGAGGTACAACAGTAGATACTTTGATGAATGGGTGTCCAAATGGGCAGATCCTTGGGAAGATGTGTCTGGAGAGGGATGCATTCCCAAAATGGGCCCAGGGCAATGAGCGGGGACACCCCTTCTCTCTCCCACAAACAGATAACCTGAGCCCCAGAGAGTTCTTCGTTGTGTTTACTTAGGGATACGGATGAAAGGATGCAGACAAAAGGTTCCCGAGGGCTGTGGGTCATTATCCATCTCAATTTCACAGCTCCAGCACCTCCACATTTCCTTACACAGTTGCCCAATGGGGCCCCACCCCACCCCCACCTGCCTCACACCTGACTTACAGCCGGGGCTGGGCCCCCAGCACTTCAGGACGGCTTTTAAATCACCTCCTGACAGGGGAGGCTCTGGCCAGGCTCAAATGACCCATCAATTTTGCCCTCTCGTCTTTGATGGACGCTTCTCCCTCCCTCCTTTCTATCCACCCGGATTCATTTCTGACCACCCAAGGAACCAACTTTCAAAGTCGGGGGAATTTCCTCTGGTGTTGGAGAGGGAGGCTGCCAGCTCTGTCTTCTTCAGCAAAACTGTTCTCTGCTCTCTTCATCACATAGTCTATCCTTCTCCCAGATGGTGAAATATATCTGAAAAATCCTCTCTTCCTTCCTTCTTTCTTTCTTTCCTTCCTTCCTTCTTTCCTTCCTAACTTCTTTCCTTCCTTCCTTCTTTCCTTCCTTTCTTCTTTCCTTCCTTTCTTCTTTCTTTCCTTCCTTCTTTTCTTCCTTCCTTCCCTTCTTTCTTTCCTTCCTTCTTTTCCTCCTTCCTTCCCTTCTTTCTTTCCTTTCTTCTTTCTTTCCTTCCTTCTTTCCTTCCTTCTTTCTTTCCTTCCTTCTTTCCTTCTTAACTTCTTTCCTTCCCTCCTTCCTTCTTTCCCATCTTCCCTTCCTTCTTTCCTTTCTTTCTTTTTTACTTCTTTCCTTTTCTTCCTTCATTCCCTTCTTTCTTTCCTTTCTTCCCTTCTTTCTTTCCTTCATTTCCTTCCTTCCATTTTGCTTTCCTTCCTTCCTTCTTTCTTTCCTTCCTTTCTTCTTTATTTACTTCCTTCTTTCCTTCCTAACTTCTTTCCTTCCTTCCTTTCTTCCTTCTTTCCCTTCCTTCTTTCCTTTCTTATTTACTTCTTTCCTTCTTTCCTTTTCTTCCTTCCTTCCCTTCTTTCCTTCCTTCTTTCCTTCCTAACTTCCTTCCTTCCTTCCTTCCTTCCTTCCTTCCTTCCTTCCTTCCTT